>NW_010262295.1:0-4817 GCF_000690775.1 Eurypyga helias
AGCCCGAGGGCCAGGGGATTGTGGTTAAATCCGCCTTAGAGTCGGACGAGGGGGGTGCGGAGGAGCCATTCACTGCTGCTGTCTCTCGGCCCACCCGTGCCCTAAGATCACGTGTAAATCCGTGAAAAACTGCGTGAGCCCAAGTCGGTGGACTTGCAGGGAGAGCGCTGCGCCTGTTCCCCCGGAGCAGCCGTGGCGTGCCAGTGCTTTCTCTATCTCCCGGCCTGGTGGCCCTAAACCCCGCGGGAAGACCTCGGGATGCACAGGAGTGGGTTTGCCCAGGGATCGGCATCCTTGGCGTGGCTGGTGGTAACAGGGCAGCCTGTGTGGTGAGGCCAGGGCCACGTCCCGCTGTCCACCTTTGCTTGCCTGTCTAAAATTCTGAAGGGAGTCAGTCCCGGGGTCCGTTCTTTGTGTGCTGGTCACATCAATGCGGTTTAGGCAGTGTCCATTGTTGGCTTTCCTGTGCCCGTGATCACTGTGTTGATGCTCTTTGGCATTCGGGTGGAGAAGCTGTGGGTTTCCAGCAGAAATGGGCAGATCTGGAAGACTTTAGGCACTATATGACCAGGGACTTAGCATATTGGTGGGATGTTTCTGTTCACATTAATAGCAGTGAAACAGTTGACTGTTACGACATTTAAAATGTCAACTTCAGATTACAAATGGTCTGCTGAAATGAATAAGGTTGGATGCATGACCAGTCACGGATCTGGGAATACAACCCCTGCAGCCTGAGCTCCCTGGTTACCACCCTATGCCGCATTAACATATCAATAGTTATTGGCTGGTTTTCAGCTATCGAGGTATTTTGTACAGCATGAAAATTGTATCATTCGCCGCCACATGCGCAGCAGCCAAAGGACAGATGATGTACTTAGGTATTATTTAACCTGAGCTTTAGCCGAAGTGGTTAGCTGCATAAAACTATGTTAATTTAAAAGATTGGTGAAGGTATAAAAGGAAAAAAACTTGCAAACTGCAGAAGATAAGGATGGAAGTGTTTCTCCTCTGTGAGAAGTTTTCTTAGTTGACTGTGGCTATCTTTAAAAAAAAGACTCAGAGAAACTGAATAAGTGTCAGTTGATAATTCTTCTCTGAAATGTGCAATGGATTGACAAACCTTTAATAAGGACAGCTGGGCAGAGACACTGGAATTCTCTTGTAGTGATACTCTCAAACAACTGTGACATCTTTTGGGGAAAAAGAAGAATTAAAAAATCAACTTTTTAAAGTTGTCTGTTCAATATTACTGGTGGTAGCTTTGGTAATTGAAATAGAAATACTGGAAAACCCTATTCAAGTAGTTACCTTATTAATTTTTTTCTGATTTGTTTGTTTTGTTGTTTGGTTTTTGGTTTTTTTTTCAATATTGAGCTCAATTTCAGTTTTTAGAATATCCAGTTACTGGTAAACTTCACTTTGGTAAGGTTTTGGGACTGCGATACAGCTGGACTGTCATCACTTTAGCTAAATTTATATTATTTTAAATAATCTCTGAGCATATGTTATTATGTACTTTCCTGACATACTAAATGTGTTATTTTGCCTTTCAGAGCCCCTGTATTTGTATAATTTATTTCCTTTTTTTCCTGAGAATATGTCTGTGAGTCTTAGGGGGCAAAGAATGAAAATTCTTTTTCAAACCTAAAGCTAGGTCATGAAACTAATCTCATCTCACCCGATAATGTTTCTCTAACAGTCAGCGTTAGGCAAGGAGGTAGGAGAAGCAGTGAAGGGAAGACTGTTTTGGCCAATATCCTTGCACAAACTGCAAAGAAAAGTAGGGGACAGGTTTTGTTTCAAACTTTTTAAGGACCAATGTAATTAGTTGTGTCCATTAGCTGATTTGCACCGAAGTTTCCTATGTGTGTCAGAAAACTCCTTTAGATAGGGTATGTGTCTTTCATTGTCTTTGGTCTTCCAAACAAACCCCCAACAAACTGAAAAACCAGCTGAGTCTTAGCCAAGTTTATTTTAATTTCTATTGTAATAGCTGTCTTTTTTTTCTACCCCATTTGAGTCTAATAGTCACTAAACTTTGCCTGGTGAAAGATTACATTTTTCAGTTGTACTGCAAGGTTTTGGCCTTTCCCACGCCTGGTGTCCTGCACCCTTGCAGTCTCGGGATGCCACATCTGCCATTTTTCTACCTTTCCTTTGATGCATCTTTCTGTTTTCCTTCCCTTTCTGCTGTAACCTTTGGAAAAACATACTATCTGAGGTTCTTCGAGATCCTGCTTCCTCACAGACTCCACGTCTCTGAGGTTATCCCTCTGGTCAAGGAAGAGGAGATGAAAGTCCCTCCATGGCCTCCAAATCTTGCTATGGGCTGGAGGGTCTGTGGGGCAGTGAGGGATGATGCTCGCTGCCCTCAGCACCTGCAAACACTGTCTGCTTCCAGCCACAAGCTGCTAACAAAATTCCTCACAAGCACCCTTACTCTGTTTGAGGGGAAGTCTTGGGGTGTGCTTTGCAGTTTTGCAGTAGAAGGGAAAATTCAGCCCTGGGGAGAAAACTCCAAACCATTACTCCTTGCAAACGCAGTAACTGTGATGCTTCTCCCATTGGAGGAGCAAGCTGTGCGCCCAGGAAACTTCATCTTGGTGCCTCGAGGGGCTGACAACTCACCCGTGAGCAGATATTTCCTACTGCTGTGCTTGGCAGGGCCGTGGGGCTGGCAGTAGGTTAATCACTCGCCTGTGCTGCTTCCCCATTGCCTCCTCCATGCTGTCGGAAATTGCCAGGTACCGACATTTACTAGGTTAATTGTCCTGTATTAAAAGGACAGGAAAATCAAAACCACCAGGAGCCCTCACGTTGCGCATCCTCTCTACATGTTATAAATACACTCTGCATTCCTCTTTCCGAATGACTGGGTCCCTCGCAGAGGAGCCAGCCTCAGGGGCCTGTGGAGTTTTCACATCTCTAACAAAGCACTGAAGGACGGGAAAGGACAACGGGCGTCGGATGCCGCCTGTTCTGCGCCAGCGCCCTCCTTACTGCAATTATATTTCTGTTAGAAACCTCCACCTTATTTAAAGAGACATTGTCAACTGCCTCAAGGCTTCTTTTTGTAAAAGTCTTCCAAAGCCATTGAGATGTTTTCTTAATCATAGAATGATTTGGGTTGGAAGGGACCTTAAAGACCATCCAGTTCCAAACCCCCTGCCATGGGCAGGGACACCTTCCACTAGACCAGGTTGCTCCAAGCCTCATCCAGCCTGGCCTTGGACACGTCCAGGGATGGGGCATCCCAAGCTTCTCTGGGCAACCTCTTCCAGTGTCTCACCACCCTCTCCGGGAAGAACTTCTTCATGATACCTAATCTAAACCTGCCCACTTTCAATTTAAACCTGTAATGGGGTTTAATAGCATGAAGAACAATATTGTAGGTAAAGAACGCTGATAAACAGAGATGCTTCTCCTTTTTTAGCATCTTGTATCTAATGAGTTAAAACAACTATGTAAACTTCAATCAGTTAATCGCTATGGTCCTTTGACAAAACTATTGTCTCTGTTTCCAGATGAGGGGAGTGAGATGAGATGAGTGATGTGACCAAGGTTGTTCAGGGAGTTTGTTGACAAAACTATTGTCTCTGTTTCCAGATGAGGGGAGTGAGATGAGTGATATGACCAAGGTTGTTCAGGGAGTTTGTTGTAGACCACAGCTCCAGGTTCCTAAAGGAGGCTCTGAAATTACCTGTCTTTATAGCATAAACCAATAGCTGTTTGTTGGTAATAGGAGGAAAGAGGCATCACGGAGTGCTGCGTTGTAGTCCCTTCTCTAGCAAGTGCTCAAGTGCATCCAGTGTCAGATCCAAGATCTGAGTCTGGATGGATTCCTGGTCTGACACGCTGTGCCTATCAGGGTATCATCATGAAAGACTGCTCCAGGACTCAGAGAAGGGCTTTGCTGAGAAACTCCAGGCTCACCACCCCTCACTTCAAAGACTGCAAATTATCAGGAGCCTCCTAAATCCTTCTCCAATGTGTGTGTATCTGCTGGCTGTCATTAATGCTGTTTTGCAAATGGTTGGACTTAGTGTTTTAAAACCTAGTTGAACCTCCTCACTTTGGTCAGCTCAAATTTTCCTTGCATTTAATCGCCATTCTCAACTTTTATTTCTCTGTTTATTGGCAGGTATACTGTTCTTCCAGCATCGCTGCCATGGTGCTTAAGGTCTTCTTTCCGTCATGCTGCTTCTCGGCAGAAAGTGGCATTTTGATTGGCCGCTGGATCTCAGAACAGAACTCTGCTGTTATCCTTGCCGTGGTCCATTTCCCTTTTATTCCCCTCCAGGTGAAGCAGTATCTCAGTGAAATCCAGCGCGTGACTAAAGTCAGTGTTTCTGTGCTCGGCTCATGGAGCAACAGCAAACAGGAGAAAGAAGAGAGCCTGAGTGAGTTCTTGGAAGACCTTGGGACAATATTCTCCCATGAACCATGGATTCAGATAAGCAAAGAGGGAGAGAATAAATTCTGGAGCTGTTCTACCCTTCAGAAACACTCTAACAATCCTAAGGAGGAAGAAATCATCTTAGTATACTATGACCAGCGCAAAGTCATGCTTTCCCATCTCCATCCCCCTTTAGACACCACTGCCTCAGCTGAGCAGAAGGCAGAGGACGCCTCAAAGCTCTCTGCCATCTTTGACACAGTTGCGAAGAGCAGGGTACTGTTCATGACGGACAGGTATGATGATGGGCCCATCAAGCTGACCCACTGGCAGTCCGATGGCGTTGAAGCTAGTATCATCATGGAGCTGATGAAGCAGGCCTCTGTGCCTGCATGCCTGCTGCTGACATTTCTGCTCT
>NW_010262295.1:4848-20154 GCF_000690775.1 Eurypyga helias
CTGGGGTCTGCAGGAGCAGGTAAGTGATGCGACATCAGCCAGTTTGTTTTGTGTGGAAATTAATTATGTTTAGGCATTGCAGGGCTCCTGCTCCACTGTAAGAAACTGTAAGAAATACAGTTTCTTTCATCAGTGCCAGTCACACTGTATCTGCTGGTACTGTTTGTGGGTTTATGGACCTTATGTGCCTCTTGGGTATCTTCTTTCCTCTCTCCAAGATCACCAGTGTGTAAAAGGGCTGTTAGATGGTACAGCAGGTGATGTAATAGGTATGGACTGTGGGGTGGGGTTCTAGATGACAGTGAATATGCTTCCTGTGGAGCTTCTCTAGGAAGAGGTCCTTGCCGGCTGGTCCCACCTTGGCACAGCCCTTGCACTTTAACCCCAGCAGGCACAATCTGGCAGATTGTGGATCAGACTGGAGGGACAGGACATGGAGGTGTGCTGCACAAGTGCAGACCTGCTGCAGGGAGGCTAACAGGTGAACCAGCTGATAGGAGTCTCCGTTGTGAGAAGGGTGGAGGGAAGGTCTGCTGCTTATGCCAGTCCCATCACATCCACAGACCAACCCAGTATAAAGCCAGGAGTTTGTTAGGTTCCATGGGCAACAATTGGCAGAGAAGCTCCTTGATAAACCTGTTGGAAACAGGATGCTGCAGAGCTGCTGTTAAAGGCTGCAGAGCTCCGTTGAAAACACGAGGCTAAAGGATTCCTCCAACATGGTGACAAGGAGTGCTGGTCTACACGAATCCTTGAGGAAATCTGTTTGTCACAACTATGAAACTGGATAGGATGCTTCAAATTTAATGCATGGCAAGTGCTCACACTAAAGAGGAGTTCTGAGCAGATTTGAAGGGGAGAAGCTTCTGCAGCTCAGGTTCCAAACTGCAGAGAGACACTTTGATGAAATTTGGGTAACAGCTACTACTATATTTATGGATAAATCTTCTCAAGTACAGCCTAAGGGAATGCAGTCTTTCAACAGGTTTCCAGTTGTATGATACTGTCATAAAAAATTACAGTGAAACTCTTCCTATGCAAAGATTTTCTGAACAGTTGGGCTATGCGTTTGGCACACAAAGGGAAAACTGTCCCTTTTTGGACTACTCTGTTGGAAAAGATTCAGGGTTAAACCCAAACCTGATATAATCAGGGACCACTGGTTCCTGGGACTGCTCTGCAGACACTGACTCTGCAGTAGTGGTTGTTAATGGTAACTAAAGCAAAATTTTGTGGTTGAGTAGAAGATTTGGAGTCAGCTCTGAAGGTCCTTTTTCTGGCTGTCCATGGTCTACGTGGGAGTATCAACAAATAGGGTGGTCCTTTTCTGTGTAGGCACTTGGTTTCAAGGTCAGACTTGCCTACCCTGACCAGGGCTAGGACTCAGACCAGGCTTAGAACCAGGTTAAGCCCAAGCCTCGCAGGTCTCCAGAAGGCCACAGTCTAAACGTAACTTGGGAGCTCAAGCTGAGTCTGGCAGGTTGGGCACAGCTGCTGCTCAGCAGCTGTTCTGATTTCAGCTTTTCCTAGGCCCAGTACAGACATTCTGAGCCAGAGCAGCAGCCAAGCTGGCAACCAAGGAACCAAGCCAGCTGTACATACCAGCAGGCAGAACGCGAGGTTTGCTGTGCCTAAACCTAGATTGAAATTGCTCTTGACCTTGAGAGGTAGATACATGTTTCTTTCTGCTTTGCTTTGTTTTGTTTACCCATAGTGTCAGCATGATACTTAATTCTCTTACAGATACTTTAAAACTTCAGTCTTACAGAACAGAGACTAGCACCTGGCTTTCTGACAAACCTCCTGCTTGACCTCCTAAGTCATTTAACGTAATTTGGTTCAATTTACTACGTGATGTGTGGTACAACCTCCTTTGTGCAAACACACACCAGGCAGGGAGGGTTCAAGGATCTTATGTGATCTTCCAGTCCCCTCCTCTCTGTGCTGGAACAAGACATCCCATAACTTGGGGATGTAACATTCTACATGTGGGTCACAATTACCCCCTGCAATGCTACAGGCTTGGGGATGAGTTGCTGGAAAGCTGCCCGGAGGAAAAGGACCCTGAGAGTGCTGGTCGACAGCAGCTGAATATGAGCCGGCATGTGCCCAGGTGGCCAAGAAGGCCAATGGCATCCTGACCTGCATCAGGGCAAGTGTGGCCAGCAGGACCGGGGCAGGGATTGTCCCCCTGTGCTGGGCAGTGGTGAGGCCGCACCTTGAATCCTGTGTTCAGTTTTGGGCCCCTCCCTGCAAGAAAGAAATTGAGGGGCTGGAGCATGTCCAGAGAAGGGAGCAGAGCTGGGGAAGTGTTTGGAACACAAGTCCTGTGAGGAGCGGCTGAGGGAGCTGGGGGTGTTCAGCCTGGAGAAGAGGAGGCTCAGGGGAGACCTGATCGCTCTTTATAACTGCCTGAAGGGAGGGTGCAGAGAGGGTTGGGGGTTGGTCTCTTCTCCCAAGTAACAAGATGAGAGGAAACAGCCTCAAGTTGTGCCAGAGGAGGTTTAGGTTGGATATTAGGACCAATTTCTTCCCAGAAAGGGCTGTCAGCATTGGAAGGGGCTGCCCAGGGAGGTGGTGGAGTCACCATCCCTGGGGGGATTTAAAATACATGTAGCCGTCATGCTCAGGGACATGGTTTAGTGGTGTTATTAGCGTTGGGTTAATGGTTGGACTTGATGATCTTAAAGGTGTTTTCCAACCTGAAAGATTCTATGTTTATGTAAAATAGGATCTATCAGGTTTTTGCTGCTTCTGATCATCAGACTTCTTTTCACAGGTTTTTGTGATGTGAAGGGATAGTCAGCTTTGAAAAGCTAAAGAAAGAGTTCAGGGATGTCCTCTCAGGCTGTGGAGGCTGGGGCTTTTTTGGTTATGCCACTGTTGTGTATTTGCACTGGGGAAGCAGGGCAGCATCGTTAGAAATCTCGGAAAGTGAGCGCTGCCATCCATCCAAGCTTGCCAAGTGCGCTCGAACCCTGTGCATCTCAAACTAAGGCATTTCTTCAGCACCACCTTGTGCTAAGGAGTGGCCATTGCCATTCTCTCCTCAAGTATTTGTGTGTGGGATTTCCATTACCTCTGAAGGTCTCTAGCGTGCTGTTGGGACAGCAGGATAATTTAGTATTGAGGCAAAAAACCGTGTGCTCCTTTAAAAAACAAAAGTCCATTTACAAACAGCATGACCTCTGATTCCTCATCCAGAAGGGAGACACTTTCTGCAGTTTCTAGCAAGGACCAGAAAGATAGTCGGGGGTTCTGGTTAATGGAGCTTTAACTTTGTGTGTGATCCTGATTTTGGAAAGATTGCTTTTCATCTGATATCTGGAAAATCCAGACTCTCTCTTTTGGAAAAACTTGGATTGGAAAATCGAGGTTTATTCATGCAGGCTGTGTTATTTTATTGCTAAAATTCCTTATATGTGGAAATAGCCCAAAGATCTCCTGCTGCTTAAATAATGCAATTACACAACGTCACTTGTTTTAGGGGTGGGTGGGTTTGGTTTTCCATTGCACTTCTGAAAATCATTCCGTATACTGTGTGGTAAACAAGTGGGAGCATTTATGGCAATGCATAGTTGGTATGCACAGGGATAGGAGACCACGCAAGAAATATTTTTGGCTTTCTTCCTCAGTATTCTTGGAGATGGGAGTTTCCGTAGCACATCTTGCAACTATTATATTGAGCTCTTTAGCGTGTTTGGGTTTTTAAAATAAGTATGTGTATGTATTTACTTACTACTGTGAGTGGAATGGAGAGTGTCCTCTGCATGTTAAGTCAGAAGAAAAGTCAGACGTAGTACAGAGGAGCACAGACCTCTGATGTGGCGTTTTGGGCCCATTGTGTTCCATCAAGGATGCATTTACCTGTTGGGTGCACATGTTGGGGTGCTGTGGCGATGAGGCTGCTTTGGAGATCGTTCTCGCTTGTGTGAGAGATTCCCCAGGCAGAGAGAGCAGCAGTCTGTCCTTCCCTTTGATGCAGCAGGCCAGGGGTGTCTGGTCGGTGGGTTACCCCCACACTAGCTGCCTCTGTCTTGGGGACTTGTGGAGCGGCAATGAATGGAAAGAGACACACGTTGCTGGGAGAGGATGGGGAGATCATCAGCCCTGTGAGTGTTTAGCACAGGACCCCAGAGCTATTGCTTTCTGCTTGAACTGAGATGGTCTGGCAGCTGTTGGTTTGACCAGTAATTTTTCACCTTCAGCCATCTGTACATAGCTGTGCAGGTAAAGCATTTCTCCTCCCCCCTTCTTTGCATTTCAAGTGCAATTCTCTGCTCTAGCGGAGGTTTGCCACACCGGAATTTGTAACCACTGGGCTAGGATATGATTGGAAGAGAAAACTCATCTGCACTCACGCCTCAGTGAATCTGCAAACCCAGGTCTGAGGTCAGTGGCCAGTGCGGTTGTCCCCCGTGTCTCCCTCCCCTGCACGCTGCTCTTTCCTCCGCCACTTTAGATATCACCTCCTGTCAAGTCAGCTGCAGAACAGTGTGTTCATTTGTCTCTAAGGTGGGAGGCTGTAACGAAGAGCAGAGTAACTCAAATTAAGAGGAGTGATTCACAGTACACTGCCTGTATTTCAAATCCAGTGTATCTGAAATTTGAGCGGGGAGAGGGGACTCCAGCACTCTCACTTAAGCTGACTAACCTTGCACAAAGGATGGTTGAAAGTGCTCAGGAGGTTGTAGGGAGGGAGGGGATGGCAACCATAGTGAACGCAGCAGGGTTCTGAATGAGCTGTACCCTTGCAGTTTGTGTAAAAGGTATAAATAGCAGGCAGAGCCCCAGACTGCCCAGCCTGAGTTTTATCCTGGCCAGTCCTGGAGGCACTCTGCTGCTGGCCAACAGGCTGGAGTCCTTCAGAGGAAATCTGGGGAAGGCATGCACGCATTGCAGGGATGTCTCCAGGCCATGCTCAGCAGTGATCCAAACAGCTGTACAATTTCAAAAGAGAAGCAGGATACCAGGAATAATTTTAACATTTGGAATGAATGTAAGCCGAAGGAATATGCCCAAGCAGTAAGAGAGAGTAGGTTAAGGAAGTGGCTGAAAGTGAACTGTTCCTGGACCTTTAATGGGAAACAGTGAAACACTGTGAAAATAGTGAAACAGCCATTGTGTGCAGGAAAGAAGTGATCCAAGTTATGTCCACATCAGAAATTATTCCCCATGACAAACATGGTGTTGCTGTACCACTACTGTGCATTCTTTGACTGGCCTGCATCCAGCAGTGTCATTTTAGACTACACAAATCACCATCATTACTTTTTTTTATATAGGTTGTGTGGTAATAAAAGTAACTCCCAAAAATAATTGAGCATCATTTAGTACTTTTCTTCTGAGTCATAAAAAAAAGAACCGTGTGAATATTTCCTCCCCTACAAGCCTAATGTGGATGTTAAATTTGAAACCTAATTAAATGCTAATTGTTGTGCTATCTACATAATGCTGGTCACCCTTGGCAAATTAGTGGAGAGAAGATAGAAATGAAGACCCTGAGAAAGGAATTTGGAAGTAATAAAGAAAAAGGATCAAGTGGAAGTAAAAGAAAAGAGGGGGAAAGGGACAGAAGCCACAGGGAGGAGACAGCTGTGCATTACACCAAACTCACACTAGATAGACTTGTGATCAGTAAAATTGGGATTTGTGAAGCAGTTGCACCACGTTGTGTTGTTGCATTGTACACACAACTCCAGACTTCGAGCAATGTGGAGTCCCAGTGATGTATCCCAAAGCTCAGAGTGGAATCAGGACTGCATTCTGGCTTCCCTGGAAGAGTGAGACACTTGGTTATACCCAATGGAAATGAGAGGTTGGATTGTCTGCTTTAGATGACTTGGTCTGGAAAGGCTGCCTTAATTCTGTTAACCTTGAGGAGAGTAGTTAACATCTAATATTCGTTAATGATAATATGTTGACACCATGTCTGGTTGCACCACCTTACCTTTCAGTGAATGTGGTGTATGGAGTTTGTATGCTGTACAGCCTGCTATATGGCAAAAGCAAAAGGGGATATTCCTGTGGTGTTTCTGCAGGGTGCTGAAGTTTTGGCCATTGTCTTTCTTATGGAGCAAACTCTCAACTTGTGAGCAGCTGGGACATCGCCTGCAGCACCTCCAGGTCATCAGTAGCAACAAGAAGGCTCAAAACCAGACTCAGCTAATGAGGTATGGAATACACAATGCCATGCACACCTTTGCTCTAGCCCTATCTCCTCTGGGGAACCCAAACCATGGATCCTGTGCCCGCAGAGCACTATGGTGTCCTCCCTGCACTATATCAAGTTGCATTCCTTGCTCTACTCCCTGCTAGTTTGCAGATCTTTGCACTCTGATTGTATTAATTATGCCTTTTTCCCTAGCCTGGGAAAGGCCACAGGGATATTGCCCACAGAAAGCTGGTGCTGCACCCATGTGTGTAGAGCTTTGCTACCACTCCTCCCACAAGCCCATTGCTTTTACATACGCTGCTTTTAACCAAAACCTGCAATCAGTATTCAGTGGCAATTTCCCTAAGAGCAGAATGGCTGAAGTGCTCCCCTCTTTCACCCACTCTTCTGGGCAATCTTGCTTGCAGTAACCACAGAGGAGAGACTCCAACAGCAGTAACAAAGTCAATGTTAACAGAAAAAGCAAACATGCAGCACAGTGAGTGGAACAGGGAGAGGCAGAGATCTGAGACAGATATTGAATGCCCTGTGGCCGTTGCACAGCGAACCTTGCTCTGTGTGCTTCTCTGATCCTGCAGTAATAGACTCCCAGGGAACACTTAAAATAGATTAGCAGATTTGAAGGCCAAAAGTAACTGCGATTGTTTAGTCTGGTTTCTGAAAAACGCACGTCATAGAATTTAATTCAGAAACTCTTAGCAGTGAGGGGGCAGTTCAGCAGCCCTTGTGGGTATGTTTGTGTACCCAGAAGTCCTATTTATTGCATTGACTAGTGGTTCAGCTAAAGTGTACCTCTTGGAAAGCTGTCTAACCTCAGCGTGGATACTCCAAGTGCTGCTGCCCTTAGTATTGGTATATCTGCCCTGAATACACATACGTATACACACACTTGTCTAACGTTCCTCTTTGTAGCTTCAATCCCACTCTTCGTTCCCCTTACTAAGAAAGGTTTTGTGGTGTGGCAGGCTCCGAGTGGCTCCCTGTTTGGCCACAGAAGTAGCAGCACACCAGTAAAAGTCCAAAGATGGCTACACTGTGCCTCTGCAGTAACTTGTCTTGGTGTTGCTGGGACATTAAAGATACTGTGTAAGTGAAGCCGACACTTGTCATTGAAACATTAAACACTGCCCTTCCTTTTTCTCTACCACTGTTTCTCTTTGTCCTGCGTGCAGGAAAGCCAACATCTTTGTCTCCCTGCTAATTGATGTGGCTCTGGGGATACTGCTGATGTCCTGGCTGTACAGAAAGAACCGAATTGGCCACCTTGCTGACACTCTCATCCCCGTGGCTGATGTAAGTCTGGCCAAAGCCATTTCATGTGCTGTGGGTACTGATGAGCTCTCAATGCCTGGGGTAGTTATAAGGAGGCAATGCCTTACACACAAAGATTTGGAGAGAGTCCTGTCTGAAACCTTGCAAATTAGGTCTCCTCAAGAACAGTGACATCTTCAAATCAAGCCTGCTGGGGCTGCTCAAAAGGAACACAGCTCTGCTTTGCGTGTGCAGTGAATAGTAATTAGGTGTTTACCAGAGGGCTGCTTCAGTTTCTAAAGTAACAATTATGGCGTGGACAGAGCTCTGCAGCTACAGGTTGAGGGGTTATTGAGCCAGAATACTTTTATTCTAGAGTCAACAGGAAGTATGCTCAAGTTGTTGCTATATGGGGCTTTTGGGAAGGGGGTGGGGAAAAGCTGTAACCTGGGTTGACTCTGATAAGCTGCTGAAAAGTCAAACTTGATAAGCTGTGCTTAGGAAGAGCAATTTTGTGAGGACATCCAAAGGCATTAGCTAGTCTGGGTACAAACACCTGAAATCCCATCTGAGAGCCCTTGTGTACAGATGGTAAACTAGGAAAACTTGCTGTGTCCTGTGCTTTTCTCAAACATAACTCCTCTTGCCCACTAAGATCCCTTGGCATCAGCATAAATACATGAAGAACAAGTATGACTCATACTACCCCGCTTTTCTGGTGGCTCATTTTAGGTGCAGTGCTCCAGTATATCTGTTCAGTGGCAGTAAGGAGCATATGTAATGTACTTCAGAGACTGGAGACCAGACCACTAATCTGAAGTTAGCTCTGTTGAAGAGCTTCTGTGACTTGGGAATACATGTGCAGCCGGTGTTGAGCACTGTCACGCGGCTGCACAGCCCAATCCTTTCTCTGGCCACTTTTATTTCTGGGAGAAAAGGTGGATCTTTACATTGGTTTCTTTCTAGCAGCTGGAGAATGTCCTCTCTTTGCTCTTTCTCTAGCTTCTTGATTGGGAGGAATTTTGTCCTGATTAGAGAATTCCAGCAGCAATTTATTTTTCCTACTTATTCTGGGTTTTTTTGGGGGCGGGAGGGGAAAAGCTGGCGATGATGGTGATCTGCTTGGTCCATGTCTCACCTTTTAATTTTTAGAAGCAATAGGATCATTCCTGTACATGCTGTGCTTTCGGAAAGTGTGTATGGGGTGTCCAGGGTAGCTGATGATCATGATTATTGCTGTTTTTGTTAACTTTCATAGCCAAATTTTTAAGGATTGCAGCAAGCACTATTCAGCAGCAGTAGTGGGGTAGAAAGAACCACAATTCTTGCGATACACTTGCTCTTGTATTTGAGCTATACACAAAAAATATTCTTTTTAAGTCTTATCCCTAAGTCTTTTCCCTTACAGATATTTCAGCTGGAGAAGTTTTAAATTCTCTAGAGCTCTCCCTATGGGATTACTCTAAGTGTCCAGCTCTCAGAAATCTGATTTCTTAACAAGTCTGCAAGGAAGTGGCTTTTGGCTGCATTCCTGTTTGCGCAGGTGGATCTAGGAGGGGTTCCATCTGCCCGTTGTCTTTGGCAGATGGACGCTCTCCGTGCCCAAGGTGTATCCAATCCCAGCACCTGTCCTGGATAGGCTTGCTTATGAGAGTTGCTCGTTCATTCCTCTTTCAGTAATTTGGTTCATCTGTCACTCAATTTACACAATACAGTGTCAGTTACTTTTGCCGTGTCTCCTACGTGTGCGGACTTGATGATCTTGCTGTCACCAAGAGGTTGTTTGCTTACTTTCCTGGAAGTGCTAACTCCTTGTGTGGGTGGCCTGGTGCTCAGTCAGTGCCTTTCTCTGCTCTTCCAAGCTTATCAGTTCAGGCCACTTGCGGCTCTTCTTACTTTCTTCTCTCAAACATATTAGATTGTGGACATAAAATCGTTTGGAGTCTTTTTACTGCCTTCGGTGGGCACTGATTTATATGCATTATGTGCAGGCCTTAAAAAATGCAGATCTGAGACATCCCAAAATATCCCAATGACTTCAGCATGTGGTGTGCAAGCCAGCACCACTTCTTTTCCAGTATGACAGCAAAATCTCCCCTTAGCCATTCAGCAGCAGGTTTCCTCTTTGCTGCTGAGTGTCCGTCTGGTATGCGTTATTCCCATCACTTGGGCTTTCTCAAGTGCTTGTGTGTTGCCAGGTTCAGGAATGCAAACTTCCCCATGTGCAGAATGGGTTACTTTTCCTTCCCTAATGCTCCTTGCTATTCTGCTTGTGATATGTGCCCCAGATCTGACGATGGCATTGACCTTAGATCTCTGTATCGTTAGTAAACAAAACTTTATATACATATAATAATAAGATTATTATATATTATCAGGTTATATACATAACCTTATTTTCACCTTGTTGATTTGATTTTAATATTGACAAAATCATAGCTGTGTGGGGACTGGATACATTGCTCTTTTTTTTTCTTAGCACACCTTCCTCTGGAAGGAAGCAGATGCAGGTAGATTATTTTGGCTCTTGACAACTGCCAGGGTGACAGGCTCAGCCTGCTGACGCAAGGATCGAGCCATGTCCCCTAGCCATCCTTCGTCATCCTCTGATATAACTGTTCTCAAATCAGCACTTAGTTTGCAGTTGTTGATGATGCACAACTCATCACTGACTGCAGCTCCCACTTTCACAGCTTGATGAGCTGTGCTATGCTGACTGTAATAACAAGTTGCTTTTGTCGGTAAATGAGGCAGATGTGATTCAGAGACACCTAGGGAGTAACTGCCGAGTCCGTGTAGGCAATACGAAGGACTGACTTTTGGAGCAGGCTTTCAAATCCAGGAATGGAAAATGTGAATAATCTTCGCTCTGTAGGTGCCCTTACAACTCCTACCCTCCTCCTTCCTCTTGATCCCGCCAGACTTTCCAATGGTTGTCCTTGTTTTTGTCTTCACAAGACAGCCTTCTTTCAAAAATACCTGATTCAAAGTGCTACATTTGTCTGTTTTAAAAAGAACTGCTTATAAACCATCACTTTTTTTTAAATTCATTTTCTCCTTCAGCTCTTTCATCCTTGCTGATATCTCTTTTTCTTAAACTGTAATCTCTTTGAAACAGCTAAATATTTATCATGATTGTGCCTCTGCCCCCAAAAATGCTGCTGGGGCTTAGAGATAATGGGATGTAAGCTCCTATTCAGTCCTATTCTGCCATCCATAAACAAAACAAGCAGAGAGGACATTTCTGGGAAATATATGATGTTAATTTATAAAATAGTATAACTTGGAGCCCCAAATGCCTGCAACAGACACAGGGCAGATGTGTCTGGTAGGGAGTGCTTTCGTTCTGCTTGCTCTGTCTTGCACTAGATGCTCCACTCAGGAATTCTGCACGGTGCTTCCTGATGCCCACGTGCAGTGTGTGTCCTTCTCCATCGATGTCACATCACCATTAGACCCTCCACATATGGAGCCTAGAAACAAGAGCATGACAGTAAAGGAAACATTTCCCTAGTGATCTCCTCTAAACCATGTTAACGTTAGTCTCCAGTTTGGTAGCGTCCCTACACCGCTTTCTGAAACACTTCCAACGCGCTGTGTCTTATTTCTTAGTACTGGCCACATTCAGCATTCAGACTGCAACAGGAGAATTGGACTCCCAATCACCTTTTCTGATTCTGCTTGCTATTGATCAGTCCTAAAATAGCTGGCTGGAGAACAACCTGCAAGGTTATGCCTTAGGACTGTGTTTTGAAAGGCCTTGCCCAGCCGAACAACAGCAAGCTAGGGCACCTTCCCAGAGCTATGTGCCCCCGTCAGAATTTAGTAGCACCTCTGGGACTGGCAGCCTCCAGAAGTATTCGGTGCTGAAAAACAGCCTTGCTGAAGGACTGCTTTCAAGCATTTAAATATTTCATTAAAATCTCCAAATGCTTTTTCTAAGTTACCAATCCAGCACCTTAAATATTAAACCCAGTCTATTTATAAAGCAGCTAACACTTCTCAGCCACGGAGGTAAGATCCATGGGTTCAAATCCATTCTGATTGCAGTGAGACAGAGGGAAAAGGAATTAAATAGAAAGGCAATCCTTCTGGATAAATTGAAGATGGAGCCCTTAATTTTGCCACTACACTAAAATTAAACGTTTGCAAACTCATTTTGCAAGGATCCTGTTGGTTAATAAATAAAATTGATTCATTCCTTGGAAATCATTTCCCCTTAGGGAAATTATCTGTGTGAATGATGAGGAAAGTAGGCTACAGTGCATCAGCTGTAGGTGGCACGTCTTCATTCTTCTACATGTGCACAATTTGCAGCCCAATTCACTTGCGTGGGCTTGACTGTAAGTGGGATTTTCAGAGGTCGAAGGCTTTTAGTCACTGTTCATGCGGGAGAGTGGTCACTTCTCCCAGGTGTGTTCCCCGCTGGTTGCTGGAGGTTACCACTCTCGGCTACCTCCGCTCCCAGCCTGGTAAACAGACTGCACCACTGGTTTCAGCTTAGGGCAGGGAGGTCAGGTGCAAACTACCGAGGAGCAGAGCCACCCCATCTTCTGCCCTGTCCATGGCAAAGGGGACCTCCGGCAGGGTATTGGGCTGGAGAGGGATCAGTAAATAACAGCAGCCTGGGATTAAATCACCAGAAACTGTGAGTCAAAGCCCTCGGTGATTTGAGAACAAGCCTTGTTAAGCTTTTTTCTCCGTGATGCAGAGGACTGCTTTTTACTGGGGTGCCATGGGTATCTCTTCATGAAGCCTGCAGAGAGACACGATAGGAGTAGACAAGATCAGTGCTATACAGCATGGTTAATCTTGCCTAGTACACCACAGTATCAAGAGAGTTTGTTTATGTATGAAATACATTTATATAATCGTGTTTTCTACACTGCTGTAAACACATATAGGTTATTTGTTTGTAAAAACTCACTTTTTTTGCCAAAGAGTGCACTGCCATCTTCCCTCTTTTAACATCCTGACAGCCTTCCCCGTAGTTAGATTACTTGCTCAGTTCTGACGTTTCAGTTGGCTGTCCCAAGAAGTTGATTTGTGCACTGGCATTTGCCATCTATTTCAAGAACCCTCATGACACCAGGAAATCTTCCCGTGAAAAGTCTGCCAGAGGTGGCCAGAAACAAACACTAGGTTCGTGTTCCCAGCGTTGAGACCGCATAAGCATTTCAGCTTCCTCTCTGTTACGTTTGGGCTCAGTAAAGAGTCATTTGCCAATGAAGGTGCATTTCTGATTTAACTAGCTGTAAAGTAGTCATTTGGATGGGTGTTTTTTCCACTTGTTTGAAGGATGTGGTAAGAATGATGAGAGGGCAGCATGCACAGTACACTGGGCCTGTTCACTGTGGTAGCAGTCTCTTATCTCGGGTGCTTTGCTTCCATCTCTTTGTAGCACGTAGCTGAAGAGCTCCAAGACCTGCTGCAGTGGCTAATGGGAGCACCAGCTGGACTGAAAATGAACCGAGCTTTGGATCAGGTTTTGGGCCGCTTCTTCCTTTACCACATCCATCTTTGGATTAGTAAGTGCAACTGTTTAACTTTTCAGCCTTCCTTTTCATCTCTTCCCTCCTGAGTGTTTAATGTTTGCCTAGAGGTGAATAATGAATCAAACTGCACTACTGCAAGTACAGACTTGTCTGTGAGTCTTCCTGCTGTGGGAACTCAAGCCAGAGCTGGATTCCCACACAAGGAGATCATGCATATTAAAGTGCTTGTGTCAGTGCTTTGTAAGAAGTGTAAGTCACAACAGAGCTGCCTTGCTTGGTGCCGTTCGTGGCGAGTGTGCAAGGGGTGGCTTTAGGTCTTAACATAGGCTTTCGTAGTCTGCCCTGTGCAAGGCAGCTGATGATAGGATAGGGGTAAGAAGCATGCTCTTGGGGTGCAAATGCAAACCATGTCTCGTCACTGACTTCAGCTTAATGCAATTTTGTTATTTCAAGTCCCTCCTTGAATAACACACCCTTGTTATCCTTGATAAGTGTCGTGATAAAGGAGTACAGGCATGATGGATGTGAACTCCGCTGTTACTACACTGATTTACTCTCCTCACCAATCAAGTATGGTCTCGTTTCTGTGACTCTGCGCCACTTCAGCGATGGAAGAGACCGTGTGCTCCACATCATTTTACAAAATGTCATATGGGATGGGTTTTGTGGGAATACGAAGAAAACGGGAGTGGTTGCAGTAAAGGTTGATGTGTGCAGTTAAAAATGTATATTAGAAACCTGGACACAGATCTAGAAAAGCAAATCACATGTGGAGCAAGGTGACTGCTCTGGAGAAGCTGAGCATGTCCTCCCCTTCCTCACAGAGCTGCCACACCTGGACAGAAACCTAGAGAGGTTTTTTGGCCCTCCTAAGCAGAAGATGACATCTAAAGGAGTTTTCCAGTTTTACTTCCCATGTTCTCATCGTTATGATTTCTGGAGCAATGTTCCAGGGCAGGGAGAACCAGGGTTTTGAGAGCATCTATAGGAAGATGTGTCGGTCAAATACTGACACTTTGCAATGTTTGCTAGGCTACATTCACCTGATGTCCCCATTCATTGAGATGATCCTCTGGTATGTCGGTCTGTCGGCTTGTCTGGGCCTGACTGTGGCTCTCTGCATCCTCTCTGACATCATTGCGCTTCTGACCTTCCACATCTACTGCTTCTATGTCTACGGAGCCAGGTGAGTTGATCTCTTGCTTGCATCTTGGGTATGTTTGGAGGGAAGGGCTGCTGAACACTCAGGGCATATCTTTCGTTTGTGGGGCATTCAGTCCTAGTGTTGTTTTCTTGAATTCACAGCTAGCCAGCAGTTAATTTATTGCATTCTTTCATGCATGTAGTAATGATGGCCATGGTAGTACAAGCAACATATCTTTCAGTTCTCCTGCATTTCAATATTTATTGTTGTGGTAGTGACCTGGAAAAGTAAAGCTACAGGGCAGCCATAAGACAAGAAAGTGGTTCACCCCATCCCTTCGAATCAGCCTTGTAGTACTGATGTCAGTTGCACCCTACCAAGTAGTTTTCAGGGGAACTGGAGGAGAGGAGGAGGAAAGGTGAATCCTTGTACTTCCAGAGAAGATCCAAATTCCCTGTCTCTGCACTGCTTCAGACGTTCTTGTCTGGTGCACGGATGGCAGGTTTGGGGTTACAGCCTGGCTGTGACGCCATCCTGGTGTCATTGTCCAGACCTACTGAGGGGACCCCATGGTCAGGGAGCCAGGCAGAGGCTCTGAGGGAGTGTGCGGGAGGGCAGTGGGGCACGTCAGGGTTACTGTGCAAATGTTGCCCCCCAACATGCTCTGTTCCTGCCCTCCGTTAACACGTACTGCAGCAAGGCATCAGGCAGGCTGCTGGAGAATAGCTGCTCCTGCTGGGGACATGAGAGACAAGGTAATAAACTTAGAGCTTATAGGTTACTAAATGGTTATGATTCCTCCCCAGGCTGTGAGCAGAGGCCTCTACATTGCAAAGAACAGAAGAAATAGTAGAACTTCAGTTATGGGTCATTTAGGGAATGGTTAGAAATGTTGAGATATGATTTATGAGTCAGCTCTGTTGTGAGCATAGGGCTTGCACCAGAAATCAGTGATGGGAGTCTCTTTCCAACACCTCTAATTACTGGAATTTCTGGTTTGGCCTGTGAGGAGTGTCTTTGCTCCTCCTAATTATGCAGAGAGTGGAAATAGGAAAAGCATTCTCTCAGCTGATTGCTTTTCCCCTGTGAGCTGCAGGGAGCCAGTTTACCCACCTTGTCCATCTGTTAGAAGTACAGAGGTATGTGTTATCTTGCCACTGGCACCACACTGCCACAGCTCTGCCAGGTGCCCCCCGTGGAGAGTCAGGAAGGGATAGCAGCCACCGACATCAACACAGCCA
>NW_010262295.1:20196-24999 GCF_000690775.1 Eurypyga helias
GTGCTGGTGAAGCTGGAGACCCCCTTCTGAAGCAAACCACCCGGTGAAACGAGAGCAGGCATGTGTGTGCAGGCAGCCAGGGAAGGTGGGGCAGGTGCTACAGCAGGAGCACCCGCTTGGTACCATGTTAGGGTGTGTGTGGGAGAGTTTGGCCTCAGTCAGAGCCACAGGGAAGGTGTGTACCAGAAACCTGGGGGAGTTGTCCTGGGCAACCTTCTGCCTAAGGATTAGTGCACCGAGCTGTGCCTGCCAGTCTGGGTGCACCCTGCCAATTCCTTGAAGCGGTTGTTGTTCCTCAAACCGGATTCTTCTCTCGTATAAGACTCTTTGCCTCTGCTTTCGCAACACTGCCTTGAAATCTGAGCAGCCTCCGTGCCTTAACTAGGCTGGTTAACCAGGCTGGATTTTGCAGCTGAGGCTTTCTCAGGCTCTGTTCTGCCCTACATATTGGTGTGCCCCTGCTTTACATGCCTATATGTTGGACACTGCTGCTCAGGGCTCTTTGTGCCTCTTCTCCATCCCAGGGGCTCTTTTCTTCCTCGATGTTACTCAGTAGGTGGCTCCGTTTCCCACCGTTACCACCCCACGTTTCTCTCACCATTTTTCTGGGAGGGAAGTAGCACCAAGTTAACAAAAGCCTAAGGAAAGGATGCAGTAAGGGCCACCAGCCATTGAGCTGATCTCTTTGTGCTCTTAAGGACGTTGGAAGCTGTGGTTTATTAAAGAAGATGCAGGGACTACCCTCTCTTGCCTCTCTATGCTGTGGAGGCAAAATGGAATTGCATTGGCTCAAGTGTGAAGGGTAGGACCTTGGCCACTCCTGCCATGGAAGGGGTGAAGCAAGAGCAGGGCAGATGTAAACTAGAGAGACAGAGGTGAGCTCAGGGCTAAGCTTGCTGCCGCTTTTGCTGCAGGGAAGGTGGTGGCATGGGGCTGGCAATTGCTGTTCCTCATAGGGGCCACCCTCCAGCAGCACTTGCCACTTCCCATGGGCCAACCTCTTCTTCAACAGGAGCAGAAACGGAGAGCCTTGCCACAGCCCAGGATGGCCTCCAGTGGTGCAGATTTCTGCAGGAGCCTGCTTTGCTCCTGCCAGGGGCCAGCCCAAATATGGTTGGCTGAGCAATTAGTATTTTATCTGCATCGTTCTCAGGCTGATTTCTTTTGCTGCCCTAAGTTCTGCAGCATCGGTAAGCGATTGGCGCAGGGGTGGAATGATGACAGCTGTTTTGTGTTGAAGCTTGGGAACTCACAGCTCTGATGCACAGCATCTTCTCTTTGCTCAGGCTCTACTGCCTGAAGATTTATGGCCTGTCATCCCTTTGGCGCTTGTTCCGTGGGAAGAAGTGGAACGTCCTCCGGCAGCGGGTGGATTCCTGCTCCTATGACTTGGACCAGGTAGTGCTGCTGCGCCAGGGGCTTGCTGCAGGATGCTGCCCGCAGGCAGTCCAATCCCATCCTGCTTCAGCTAATATTGAGACAGAAACCATGAGAAGCTTCATGGTGCCCAGAACAAGTACATGCCACGGCACTCTGCATCCATGGCTCTTTAACCAAATGCTTGGACACTGCAGCTCTGCAGCACCTCTTCACTTCTCTGCATGTTCAGGGGACCTAATTCTGGCAAGTGCTGAGCACCTGCAAGGCACCCTGGCAAGCTGCAGTGGGTGCTGCAGATGCTCGCAGCTCCTGGAGCCTGGGAGTGGGTATGGGGGAGGGAGGCAGTTTCATTAAAATGGGGTGCCCAGCAGTGTTGCCACAGTAACAGACGTGCCAGCGTTTCTATTAAAAGACCCTGTTTCATTCACGTTGTGCTGGAGCCCAGCCCACACATTCTCACTCAAGCAGCAGAGGCAGTTTTTTGTCAAATGCTGTAAGCTCTTTCTAATTGCCAAAATGCCATGCAAAAGTTCAGCAGAGCCTGAACTGCTCCGTGCCAGCGGTTGCAAACATCACTAAAATAATGCCGTAATATTTAGTAACTTCCAGGGCCAATGCCTTTCTCTCTGTTGCAGCAGATAACTTTGAGCTTCTTCCACCATGGTGGAGGGGCTATTTTTTCTGTTTCTTTGGTGATGGGAACCTAAAAGCCTCCGTGCCAGGCAGGCGGTTTGCATCAGGGCTCAGTCCCTGTGTGCTTTGAGGAGAATTGGTTTGGCACTTTAGGCTTCATCCTGCTGCCAGTGGGAATTATGTAGTTGGCCTGGGTGGGAAGAGACATTCGAAGCAGACCTTAAAAGACTTTTGGAGATGTTAAGCAACTGCAGTGGCATGAGAGAGGAGGTGAGAAACAACTGCTGTGAAGAGAATGGGTTGAGTTATGCTCTGTTTCTGGTTATGTGCATAAAGCTGGGATGTTGATCCACCGCTGTGGCAGCCCTGTCTGCGTTATTTTCTGTCACAATATGCCATGGCCGTGATTTCTCTTTGCAGAAATGTCAGTGCCCTGTGTTACTGTGGCCTCTCTGTTCTGGAAGCAGTGACCGAAAATGGAAGAGTCAGATTTGTCATAAATCTGCGTTTCTCCCAGTCAGAATTAGTTAGACTTATGCCAACTGGGCTGGCCTAGGATAAAAATAACTTTCTGTGGGCAGTGCAGCTAATGACACCTGCTTTCCTATGGATTTTTTTCCTTCATCCTCTGAATATTGCTCCGTCCACCCCAGTAACTCCAGCTTCTTTCTCTCCCCCAGTTTCCCACTGGGCAAGAGGCAGAAGTTCTGTGGCTGAGCTGACTGCTGCCGGGATTGTTTATCAACCAGATTTTGTCAGCTTTTCCCCAGCTGCCTGTTCTGTGAAAACACAGAGAAATAAAAGTACTTCCCAGTTCTCTTCAAAATTCCCTACCAAATTTCTACTTCTTTGTACCTTTCCACCTTTTTCTGGTGAAAACTGACCAATGGCTTTAAAACTGGGGGGCAGGAGGTGGACAAAACAGCACGATCCTGTAAGTCTTGTTTTATAAGGAAGCTGGCCTGAAATAGGAAATAATGACTTTGTCTGTAAAGAAAAAATACTGTCAGGATCCATCTTATTTATCTTTCCGACCATAGTCTATTATAGGGAGCTTTATAAAAAGGCTTAGTGAGAGATGAATTACTGAAAATACGTGAGGTAACAGTGTTATTCACACAGGGAGTAAAAAAACACACTAAGGAGTCTTGCAAACTCTCGTTGTCTCACAGTTTCCTATCATATATTTTGCCATTGCTCTGCTAATAATTGCTTGTGTTTTCTTTTTTTTTCCTAGTTATTTATTGGCACTTTGCTATTTACAATCCTGCTGTTTCTCCTGCCTACGACTGCACTCTATTATTTGGTGTTTACCCTGGTAAGACTTAACCCTTGAAGCTAGTCATATGCTGTCTTCTGAGGTATTAAAAAAAGGTTTCCTAGTCATTTACTGTCATCCACAAAGAAATGATAAGACTTGTCTAAGTGTCCCAGGAAGGGTTCTCACGCAGCCCGTGTGGGCCAAGCAAGTGGAATTCAGGATGCATGTTTGTGTTTCTCCAAAGGGAATTCCCAGCAAATCCCAGGCAGCAAAACAAGCTGTTCTCCTCTCTTTTTCACTCGGAAGTCATTCTTTATCTTTCCATCCCACGTCTGGGGTGACAGCCTCTCTGGTTTGATCCAGAACATTTTTTTTCAGGGAATTAACTTGCTGTGTGCTCACAGGGTTGGATTTCTGTATTTTTCTTTTCTTCCCCCGATATGACCCGTCCTCTCTGAGGCCTGTCTGGAGCAAACTTTTCTGTCGACAGTGGCCATCATCACATGGTTTCAACATCTTTTTTGAGCCCTCTCTTTTCAGATGAGCTTGGCAGCAAAAATAAATGTAGCCTGACAAAGGAGGTGCTTTAATCAAGGGACAGAAAACACTGAGCAGGAAGCTCATTTCGGACTGCTTTGCTCTTGCTAGGATGCTCTACATGGGGTTTCTTCAGGCAGAAATAAGCTACTTCAGTTCACTGTTGGAGAGAGGAAAAATTACATTCACTGATACACAGCAGTGGAGTTGACTAGAAATGGAAGCCTGAATTCTCCCCTGTAGACTAGGATGGTTGAAAGGGGAATAGCTGCCATGTCTTTGTGGGTCACAGCCTCTACAACCGTAGGAGCTTCGTTTCAGTTACACCCTTAAGGTGAGATTATCATGGAACCTCACTCAGGGGCCAGGTGCCCAGCACTTCTAGACATCAAACCCACTTTGGGACGCTTTAGCTTTGCACACAACAATGTCAGACTGCAGATCAGCTCATGAATTTGCAAGTGTTGCATCTCCTATTTCTCCCAGATTCTCGTATTAAGTGGTTTCTTTGTAGCTCCGTTTGCTGGTGGTGATTGTGCAAGGCCTGATACACTTGCTAGTTGACCTGATTGACTCTCTGCCTCTTTATTCCATCTTCCTCCGACTCTGCAGATCCTACAGACTTGCAGGTAAGTCCTTAAGTGCTGCACGTGCAGAAGCTCAAGGATTTTGCATTATGCATTTAATTTTGATGCAATGAGTAGCTTCTGAAGAGAAAGGTATGGGGGGTGGGAGTGTGTTTATGAGCTGAGGTGTTTGGATTAATGTCAGAGCTCTGGGCAGATTTCAGACAATCGGTCTCTTCTTGAGACTAATCTGTCACCATTTTGAAATTAGTCACTGTTTTTCCACTTCTGGTAACCATCAACCATGGCTGGCATCAGAGTAAAAGGTCATTTTGGAGTGGGTTTAACTGTCAACAGCTATGGTTAATCTAGATAAAATCAAGCAGGTCTAAATTATTATCTCCTATACATTTAAAGAGCCTGCAG
>NW_010262295.1:25013-32568 GCF_000690775.1 Eurypyga helias
ATCATCACTAAACCAAGGCTAGTCATCAAATGCCAAGGAAGCTTGAAGCAACCGATAACAGCTTTGTCTGTTGGAGCGATGCCAGGCTAGATTTTGGGAAAGTAGAGCTGAGCGATGTTACCAGCTCTGTTGCTTTTCCATGTGTGTCTTCAGCAGGTTCCAATGAATTTGCTGGCAGAAACTTCTTAGCCCTTCAGGGCTGTCTGTGGAGAACAGGAGATGCAGCTGAAGAAAACTGACCCAGTAAACAGCAGGTCAGAGGGCAGAAGGAAATCTTGTTGGCACTGAGGGATGTAAGGCCATATATTGCCATCAGTGTTGGATTACTTCTCCTTAGTTTCGTTCAGCCAGCTACCTTCTGCAGGGTAGTAAGCCTTCACCCAGGCAGAGGGCTATCTTCTCAGTTGAGTTTACCTGACTTACTTTCTTTGTTGGCGGTTTTTTTGCTCCCCTTACACATTCTAAGAAAGAGACCATGGCAGTGCCATGCTGCCTAGATGAAGAGGCATCTCTGAGAATTTCAGCAGCCTGTATTCCTGCCCCAGGACAAGAATGTGTCATGGGAGTGGTAACAGATGGAGCAGTTGAATCAAATTCAAAGGACTACAGAGAGTACACATCACTTCATGTCCTCACTGCTTAGGTTTTGCCTTCTTTTTCAGACTCCGAATTTGGCTAAGGCATCCTCTGGCATGTGTTACGGCAGCTGATTTTACAGGCATCATAACGATGGCTCTACCAGCATGAATGGGTAGCTTTCCCTGTCAGCAAGGGTTTAGTGCGGTGGTTAAGTTCAACTCAGTTCAGTGGTGGCATCTGGCATCCAAATTCTTTGACACAGTTTCTGAATTGACAGAGTATTATGTTGATGAAGTCTTGGCTGGGGGAGATGAATGATCCATCTACACACCAGAAACAACTCTTCATTTTTTTTCTTCCCACATACCAGAAGCTAAATGCTTCAGACTTCAAAAAGCCTTTTGCCAATGTGTCGAAGCTGGTGTCCTCTCTGCCAGAGTTCTGTCTGCCCAGTGGGAGCTCAAGGGATGCCACCTTGGTTGGGGTGGCAAACACAAAATGATGTTTCTTTAGAGTGTGAAGTAAAGAGCAGCAGTGAGGTTCAGGGATCTCGGGCTCTGCCCACACCCAAGTCACCAGTGTTCTGTTTGATCGTGCATAGGTCAGTTCCTTGTCTCTGCACTTCCCTCCTGCCCAATACAGAGACCCTCATATCACTTTGGGGCAGGATTTGTCAGGGTTCTGTAGGATGTGTCACGGTGGTGCCTCCATGAGTACTGGAATACAGCCGAGCAGTGAGCTCGCGTTAACGCACTGTCTTGTGAAGCAAAGCAAATGGGTTCATGGCCTGACCTCTCTTGTGCCATTGATGATGCTGGTGTACACAAAAAAGCAGAACCCTGGGCTCTAGGGTTGGCTGGCAGTCACAGAATAGTTTAGGGTGGTTCTCTGCGAGCATGATCTGCAGTAGATCAAGCCCTCCTGCTTTTTCTGTGACGTGAATTGTTCAGACTCCTCAGCATTGTAGTAATCTATAGGTCATTCTGAAGTAAATTTATAGCCCTTTTGTACACTGCTAAGAAAATACAAGCACGACTCTTGAAGAATTAAATAATCTAATTAAGAGATTGTTGCCTTGCAGCTGTAGAAGGGAAGTGTGTGGATATGACCTTCAGAAGCAGCATTTTCTGGTCTAATGTACTCTTCCTAGGATAAGGCACCAGAGTGCTCAACTGTGTACATGAAACTTCAGTGCCCACTTGTTTCTGTCTCTCTCTGGCATTGCCTGCCTGAAAAGTAGTTCCTGGAGTGGCTGGGACACTTATTCCCCTTAGCCAAAACTCAGTGAATCACATTGCACACTTTCTGTCATCCAGTATATTTGCTTATTGAGACCCAGGCTACTCAAACATCTTTTTGAAGCCACTGGGGAAGCCCATGTTTCAATGTAATCCAGCAAAATGCAGATAAATCCTTCTTGTCCTGTACAGAAAAGGCTTAATAAATCCAAAGCTTGAGGAAAAAGAGAAAATGTTTTGGTTTTTAAATGTGCAAGAGTCACATAGATACTGTAGGGATGGGGTTTACACAGCTGAAGAGTTTTATTTCTATTTGTATGCCTGAGTCACTGATCTGTGGCTGATCACTTCTTTACTCTTGCCTCATCTTCCTTCCTGTAGAAAGGGATAATGGGGCACACTTGGCTGGTACAGGTTTGCAGAAGATGGACTGGTTTTATTACTGTGAAGTGATTTGAGATCTTTCAAAGAAAAATGCCTCCCCGATCCTAGCTGTTGCCTTTGAAACATTGCATTAAATGTTCATGTGCACTATGTCACAATTGGAATCCGAAATCTTTCCTATTTATCTTTACAGTATTGGGAATGTAGCAAGTCCAAGAGGAAATACAAAAGTGGCAGGTTTGGTGGGGTTGGTAGCGTGTTAAAAAGATGTGAATGCTGGGCTTAATAGGCACCTTTGAAAGGTCTTGAATGCTTCCAGGCCAGCCGCTTTCCTCTGAAAGAGGGAAAAAGAAAGAGGGCTGAAAGAGGGAAAGATTTGCACGTGTTGTATCACATGGGCACAAATTAAAGGTGAGTTCTCTGCCTGCTGTTAACATGGAGTTCCTGTTCTGATGGAAGTTTGGGAAAAGAGAGAGATTTTTCACTTTGCCATCATCAGGTCTGGCTGTCCGATTTCTAGGCTTTGTGATTTCTCTAGGACCGCGTTGTGCAGCTGGAAGTCGGAGGGCTGCTTTTAACAGAGCTGAGACAAACACATTGTTTGTCATTATGTTAAAACCACTGTGGAGACAATCTGTGATGTGTAAGGGCTCACAAATCAAGAAAGGTGAAAGACGCCATTTCTAGGAAATTGGTGCTCAGCCAACAGAGCTGAGTGGCAAATGGCATGGGCTTTTCTCCAGCATAGATTTGGGTTCCTTATTTTGTTTCTTTTCAGCTGGTGTGAAGTTCAGAGTCCTTGAGCAGCAGGATGGAAAACCTCTTCGACTCCTCATGCAGGTAAGCCCTTTGTGCATTTTCTGCTGCAGGCTTCTCCTCAGACTCGCCCCAAGGTCCTTCTCTCTTCTGTAGCAGTTCTGAAACTGGTCACACTGAAAGGCTCCACTTTAAAAATAGCTGTGAAATGCTGAAACAAGGGAAATACATTTCACATTGCAATGACTGGCCGATGCTTTCTCTTCTTTCTAATAGCCTGCTTCAGTCCTCTGTTGAGAGAAAGTGCAGTATCTTGTATGATGTGAAATGAAATGTGAAAGAGATGAGAAATATGAAGCTCTGTTGCTTCTGTAATTGGGACTTCTTGTCGTTTTTTGGCTCGATGCAGCTTCACTTTAATAATTGCTGAGCACTGAGAGAAGCAAAAGAAGGCAGCTAAGCCATCCAGAACAAAAGACAGTTAAGGACTGTAGAAGGTGTTCCCCTCCAGATGTTCTGAAAGCCTGGGCTGCTCCATGATGCCAGTGGGATGAGTGCGTGAGCGAGACAAGAGAGGGAAGGGCCATTCTTCTGACTTGCTCTGGCAAGATGCATAGCAAAAGGTTACCTGGGCTTTTGTAAACCTCACATTTCCATGCTCTGTCATCAGAGATACTAACAGAAATGTTTCTCTAGAAAGAAATGATGTGATGGTAGCAGGGAGGTGCTCATTATGCCTTCAGGAGAAGTTGTGAAATTTCCATTTCCTGACTTTGCCTGCCGTATCACAGGAGCGCTTTTCTTGCTGTCTGCATCCTAGAAGGAAAGTCTGCGAGCAGCATGTAGAATTTATTAAAAAAACCATTTGGACTGTGGGGGAGTGCATGGGGAGGAATGTGTGGCTTCCCAGTTCTTTTGCTTTTTCCATCACCGGTCCAGCCCTATTTCAGCAGAGGTCAGATTAGCACGGAAGTGGAACACCAGTGAGCAGCAATTCAAAAGGGAATCCTTTCAGCAGATGTCTTCTAGGCCAAAGGCAGCATGTCCAAAGCATGCTGTCTTCCCTGTTCCCGCCTTTCAGTAGGGGGGTGATGTAAGAACCAAAACCTGTCCTTCTCCATGGCTGGAAGACTCCATAAAAAGGAAACTGAACACCAAAGATAAAGCGCAGGAGCTGCTGAGCAGAGAATTTGGCATCAGTGTGTGTTTGTGAGATGAGGTGGATAGCTTCTCCAGAGGAAAAAGATCATGACTTAGAGAGCAGAGGCAGTGAGTCATATGAAAATGATGAATTTTCCTTGGACCACTGCAGAAAGATCTATTTGCTATCTAGAATAAGTCATCATGTGAAGAGGTGGAAGGGCTTTAGTGGATGTCTCTCTTGGTCTTCTGTTCAAATAATAATGAGTAGCACATCAGTAAAGGCACTTTTTTGCTCTCTTTGTGCTGGTGGAAATGAAAAATGGGCTTTTGTCAGAAATGCTGCTGAATATTCCGCTTGCTGATAGGTCTTTTGAGAGGACAATCTAAAAAGCCTTCTTTTAAGTGACATGCTAAAATTCTTATTTCTGGTACATGATGATGTTACTTTCTAGAAATTTCACAGTGGCTTTGCCCCCTCCCTGTATGGTAGCCCTCTGGAGCCACACTTGATGGCCGTGTGTGTGGAACTGTGCCCAAAATTGTTTAAGCTGTAGGTGACTGATACAGTCACAGCTGTCCTTTGGGGTGCTGGGAACGGATTAGAAATCAATAATGCTAGTTTTGAGCATTCACATTCAGCTTGTGGTTCAGCCAAGTGATTATTCTTTATTTTTAAGATAGTCACTGGAATGCAAACTCAGACACAGGCAGGCTGAGGGTGGGGGTTGATATTTCCATTCCAAGTGCTACTTAATTTTCTCCAGGAAGTCTTACATAGTTCAGTATTTTCATTAGGGTATAGAATCATTTCTTCTGGTGCACAAGAAGAAATATTTCTGGCAGCGTGGCTCAGCTGAACTGATAGCCCAGGGAGAAGACAGGATGAGGTTGATTCATCTGTTTACCTTCTGCTAGAAGTGTCGTCTTCCACAGCAATTGCTTTGAAAGAGGTTAAGCAAAAGAGGAAGGGAAAAAGTAACAGCTCCATTATGACACAAAGGATGTATATTATATCAGGGTATATTATAGCTTTGGACTACAGAAATTGCACAAAAGGAACTCGTTGCCACTTCCTTAATAAAAGCAAACGTTTGTTTTACTCTTGTTATTTCTCGGCAGGCAAGTGTTACCGCTCTGTATCACCCTGCTGCCTCGGGATGATTTTCAGTGAGAAATGGTGTGTCCAAACCTTCCAGCCCACGTAGCTAATAGTCAAAGGAACATACACTGTGAATCTGCCTTGTATAGCAGCAGTTCCTATCCTCCCCCAGTGTGTTTTCACTTAAAACATACCGGTTTGCCTACAGCTGAGGAAACAGGCAGAAATAGTTACTCAGGTTTTGGGAGCAGGTTTCTTTGATCTTTGTTCTTTTCTCTTTCTCCTTCTTTTAGCTGTCCGTGACCACAGTGTGATGAGGTTGGTGATAGGGATGCAGAATGTCCCATAAATGCTGCGGTCAGTCTTTGGCCTTTAGGCTGTAGGAGTGTGTTTAAAGTATGAGCTGCGTGAGTTTGGGTTAGACGTTCCTCAGGTGGTGTGAGCTCTGCTCCTGCGTTGCTGGTACCAATGTTCATTTTGATCGCATTCAGAACTCACTTCCTCTGAACCTGCTCGGGACCCGTTTAATACTCACTAATGAGCGAGTGTCCCACAGCTGGACCGCCCTGGGTCTGGCTGGTCCTTGGCTTCCCTCAGCCTGTGTGAGCTGCTGCCCCGGCCTTTTTCCTAAGCCACGTGCGGATGCTTTTGTGTACAGGCATTTTCTCCTTATCATAGAATGGTTTGGGTTGGAAGGGACCTTAAAGACCATCTAGTCCCACCCCCTGCCATGGGCAGGGACACCTTCCACTAGACCAGGTTTGCTCAAAGCCTCATCCAGCCTGGCCTTGAACACTTCCAGGGATGAGGCATCCACAGCTTCTCTGGGCAACCTGTCCCAGTGCTTCACCACCCTCTGCGGGAAGAACTTCTTCCTGATATCTAATCTAAACCTCCCTGCTTTCAGTTTAAACCTGTTACCCCTTGTCCTGTCACTACAGGCCCTTGTAAAAAGTGCCCCCCAGCTTCCTTGTAGCCCCTTCAGGTACTGGAAGGCTGCAATAAGGTCTCCCCGGAGCCTTCTCTTCTCCAGGCTGAACAAGCCCAACTCTCTCAGCCTTTCATCATAAGAGAGGTGCTCCAGCCCTCTGAGCATCTTCATGGCCTCCTCTGGACTCGCTCCAACTGGTCTATATCCTTCTGATGTTGAGGGTTCCACAGCTGGATGCAGAACTCCAGAGGAGATCTCACAAGAGCGGAGTAGAGGGGGAGAATCCCCTCCCTCGACCAACTGGCCACACTTCTGATTTGAAACTCATTTGACAAAGGTCTCGGACTCATTCTAATGACCTCTTTGCTTAATCACCCTTTCCCAGACCTCTGTCTTTGTAGGCACACTGAGTTCTTCCCCAGCCTCTCTGTGAGCACCAGACAGCTGAAGCAAACTGGTGGTACATGCAAACTCCCAGAAAAATGGTTGCTCTTCAGTGGACAAAAAAATATTGAGCTTTTGACAAAGTAGTGACTGTTTGCGTGGGGCTTGCTGTCTCTTTCAGTTTTGTGGCTGGATTTTCTACTGTGATTCATAGTCTCCTTGAATGCAGCTGCTTGGTTCGTTCCAGCATAGCTGGACTCTTTCACTAGAGGAGGGTGTCCTTCCAGTTCTCTCCACTGTCCAGGTTTCCTCTAGCTCTGTCAGTCTCACCTCATCGTCTCATGGTCTGTTTTCTGAAATCCACCGTTTCTGTGTAATCTGTTTCCTCTTTTGGAGACAATCTATTGCTGTGCATCCTTTTCATGCATCAGATCTTGGCCAGACTGGATCAATCTTCTGGACTTCACCTACTCTGAAATGCTTCACTGAAATGAGATTCTCCAAGGTCTGATGTGCTTCTGTCGCCCCTTGTCCTGCTAACATATCTGTCTGCCTCCTCCTTCTTCCAAAAGACCAATATAGCAACTTTGTGACCATAATCGGAGGCCACAAGCTTTCCTAGGCAGAGGCTCCAGACATAATTCTTGTGATGGTGGTTGAAATCAAATCGGAAGAAGATGAATTGAAAAGAAGCGTGGGGTCCTTCCCATGGAAGATGGTCCTTCCTATGTGAGACAGTCCCATGAGCTTCTCCCTTGTGAGTCCTTCCCATGGGCTGCAGTTCTTCACAAATGGCTCTGGCATAGGTCACCTCTACAGGGTGCAGACCTTCAGGAGCCCCCTGCTCCAGCCTCTCTCTATGAGGCCACAGCTCTTGCCAGGAGCCTGCTCCAGCATGGGCTGCCCACAGGGTCACAGCCTCCTTTGGGCATCCCCCTGCTCCAGTGTGGGGTCCTCCCTGCGCTGCAGGCGGGTCTCTGCTCACCCCATGACCCTCCATGGCTGCAGGGCACAGTCCGCCTCACCATGGGCTGCCCCACG
>NW_010262295.1:32626-41105 GCF_000690775.1 Eurypyga helias
GGTGCTCCGGCGCCTGGAGCACCTCCTCCCCTCCTTCTCCACTGACCTGGGGGTCTCCAGGGTTCTCTCTCTCACATCCTGCTCTCTGCCTCTATGCAAAGATCTCCTCTCTTCTGGGTTTTTTCCCCTTCTTAAAGCTGTTATCACAGAGGTATTACGACTGATTGGCTCAGTCTTGCCCAGTGGCAGGGCCGGCTTTGAGTCGGCCCAGTGGCAGGTCTGTCTTGGAGCCGGCTGGCATTGGATCTGTCGGACAGGGCAAAGTTCCAGCAGCTTCTCACAGAAGCCACCCCTGTAGCCCCCCGCTACCAAAACCTGGCCATGCAAGCCCAACGCAGTCCTGTTCTGCTAGGACTGGATGCCACTGGGTGGGCATGGGGTGATACCAGGTGTCGCTGTGGGCAGAGGGCTTAGCACATGAAAGCAGTAGGCCCCTCAAGGTACGACTTAACAGGCACTTTGGAGAGGAATTGCAGAGTGCATCCCAACGGAGCATTGCTGTGCGGGGGCGAGGCCACGTCTCTCCAGCCACTGCAGCCTCCTAACACAGCAAAGTGATAGTCACACCCTTGTGTAACGAGCACCACTTTCAAATCCTACTGCTGCTTGCTTCTGCTGCTCTGCCTGAAAATGAGCCCAATAATATTGCCTGCCACGCTCAATTTGTGAATGTTTTGGGGTGTTGTAGAAGGCTAAACAGCTTAGCCAGCCAGAGAGACGTTCTGATGATTTGTGAGGAGCAGAATTGATGTTTTAACAAAGGCCAGTGCTGTGTGAAAGTTGCATTTGCTCTGCTCAGCTGCCTGTGTTTCTTCCAAGACACTTTCATTGCTGCTATCCCTCTCCTCCTCATAGATCAACCCTCTATCATACGGCAGTGTGGTACAGACGTATAGGCTGCCGACCTACAGCTGTTACCCTAAGGATTCCTGGGCATCTCTCTGCAAGAAACTGTTCCTTGGAGAGCTAATCTACCCATGGAAGCACAAAGGAGAGAAGCAGGACTAAAGACAGCAAAAGAGCTTGAAAGACTTGGTCAGAAAAACATACTGAATCCTAATGCTTTTGGACCAAAGGTGTCTCGGAGCCAGCAGCTGCTGGATCCCTTTAATTAGATTTTGCTAACATGGGAGGGGCTGAATTTTTAAAGGCAAGTATTTTTAAACATGATTTTTCAACTTTTCCTCTTCCCCTACACTGTGTTTGTGTAATACGCTAATGATTACTTTTGAAGCAAAAGGTTAAACCCATCAGTACCTCATGGAACCAGCATTTAGTGCAATCGAGGAAGAGCCTCCCAAATGGTTTGATGTATATATCCTCCCACCTAAGCTCACAGGGCCGTACTGAAACAGTCCTTCAGGTGGTTCAAAGCCACAGTGCTGAGGTGCATTCTGCCAAAGGGTATTTTGGGCCTTTTATGCTTCAGCCTTCAAGCCAGCTGATCAAAACCAAGAGGAAGGATCAGCTTGTAGTCATACACTGAAAACTGTACAGCGGGATTATCTGGGTTCATAGGATATTTACTCTTGTTCTTTTGGGTGGGCTTAGATTCACCCCCACTGCAGCACCACAGGAGGTGTTAAACAACAAAATCAGTGGGGCTGAAGGCCCAGAAACACAAACTGCTGTACATTTGTGCCTATATGGTCTCACCTACATTTTTTTTAAAAAAGCAAATAGTGTTTTGGGGAGAGCTGAGCCCTGAGCTGACGCCAGAATGAAGTGCAGAGCACACAGCCTCAGCCCCAGGCTGCTCAGGTGTACGTGGCAGCAAGCCATGCCAGCTGAGAGCTCTGGGCTCTGCCAAGGCTCAGGCCTCCTTCGCTTGGTCGCAGTGGAAGGCAGACGCAGTGTTGCTGAGTCCGGCTCCAGCTGCTGTGTCTGCCAGGGGACTGCAGCAGCCCAGCTTGTTCCGCAGCTCGGCCAGCACAGGGGAGCGTGTGCTGCGCTCCCTTACAGGGTCAGTACATTCCCCTGTTTCTCAGGGCCCAGGTGAGAGCCTCGTCATGTTGTGCCTCATCCTTTGCACTTTCTGATAATCAAGTAGCTTTTTTAAAGATATCTCAGATATGAGGCATTTAAAGACACTCCTTTCCCTGAAACTGTAGACATTTCTTTTAGGAGAGTTTTCCTGCTTTGGATTCTACCTCCACAGTGCAGCAGCACTTGGCTTTTTGGTCTCCCCGTCTGACTGTGTGCTCATTTTGATGTGAGTCTTCTATTCCCTGTCTTGGGGATAGTGCCTCTGTGCACAAGTTAGATATCCCACTGGGTACTTTGATGTTGTGCAGACACTTACATACCCAAAAGTACGCTTTCTTTAGGTCTGCTAGCATCGCTGTATGCTGCCGCCACTCTGCACACCTAAAGCGACGTCATTAACTGGCAGGTGAGAGGTGTACTGGGTCCTGCCCTCTCTTCCTCTGCCTGTTCAAGGACCCAGGGATGGAGGAGGAGGATGTGGCTGTGTCCCTCAGCCCTTCTTTGGAGTGCTATCTGCATATTCCAGCTGGAGGCAAGGCAAGGAGCCCCAGCAAGGCATCCTGGGCTTTAGTAGCCTTCAGTCAGCACTTCCACTGGCAGGATAAGAGTTTCCTACACCAGCCCCATGTCTCATCCATGTACATGAAGCTGTCACAGAAAAGAAGGGCTTATACCCCAGGGATGTAGGCTGCTTCAAGACATCCCCAGACAGATAAATTTAGTTTGTGGGTAGCTGCTAAAGCCTCGTAGTTCAGTCACTGCCTCTTCAGTCATAGCTTGGCTGGGAGGAAAATGAAGATCTGTACGGAGGTGCTTGCTCCAGATGCTCCTTAGCGGGCAAACACCAGAGCTGCCAAGATCATACAGTTTCCTTAAGGACACTGTGAAGGGAGGCAGTATTACACGGGCATTGCTACCCACAGAGGATGTCCTGCTACCTTGATCCGGTGAAGAAGGGCAAGTCGTTGAGGAGAGCCAGCATGGCAAAAGCACCCACCCTTCCCACCTCCCTGCTATCTGTCACCACAGGCTCTGGTGGGACATCCCTGGCTGCAGAAACTGGAGAGGTCCTCTTTCTTCTTTAACATCAGTGCTTAAAACTCATGTACAAATACAGTATATTCCCTTGGAAGATTGATGCCCAAGTGTTTCTCTCCACTCCAGGTGTGAAGAACTCCAGGTTGTGATCCGTTTAGTGCAGTAATGTTTCTCACTTCAGCTTAAGTCATGGTGATGGACTCCCATCCTTACCTGGAATGCAGCGGGGCAGATTTACGCTTCACCTCTCTCTCGGGTTTCCCTTGGAGCTTCTGAATGACATTCCCCTGCTTCCTCCCATACCTGCAGCTTAGTTTACTAACTTTTGTAAGAAATGTTACTATTTTTGATCTTATGAAAATAATATTACAATATTCTGACTTAAAATATTTCTGTGAGACCAAACAGCTCATGATGGTCCTAATCGTGGCTGTCCTTTGGGATCAAGTGACCTGAAAGCCCCAGAGACGGCACAGAGCCATGAAATCCAGCAAATGTAACCTTCCTATTGGGAACCTGCCAAACATATTAGACGTTCCCATGTTGAGTCTGTTTACTAAAGCCTGATACTGACTCTGGGGATGGTGAAATAGCAACCTGAGAAAAGGCTCCTCCTCAAACCCTGTATCGTCTGCAACACAGAGGGCCTTGAGTAGCCCAGCTGCGATATGACAGCCCCTGTGGGTGCAGTTCTCTATCAGGCAGAACTGGTGCTTGAGCTGTCTTACTGTTTCTCATACTGGGTGTTCTACTTGCCGATGGTGGGGGTATCTGAGCCTATGAGTTTCTTCTGCTGGATATTTGCCATGTCTCTGCTCTTCCTTTCCAGTCACTGCTCTGAAATAGTCTTCCCCCACCCTTTTCCGATTCTGTGCGGAGACATTACAACAACTTAGCAGACATCCTGCTCAGGAACATTTGACCTTATGTCATCTCTCTAATTAGAAGCTGGGATCGGCATCATCTTCCACAGCAGCACAGACTCGCCTAGTGCTAGCATCTCCTCAGGGTAAGAGACGGCTGGTAGCGTTATAGCTTTAATTTATCATCAGATCCATATTATCCATATCGGTCCTTGGATGAGATGTAGTTAAAGATTTCAGATCATTCCTACCACACACCCCTTACAGCAGGCAACGAGCAGGCTTTGCCAACCATCACTCAAAGACTGTGATCTGGCAGACTATTCTTAATACTGCATCTCCTTATTATTCCTTCCACTTTATGGTTCCCAGTGCTGGCACAACACTCACTGTGACTCTTTACATAGGCAGAGGTTTTGTGAAGGAAAACCTGATTCGCTGCATGCAAAACTCCATCGTAGATAGAAATTCTGCTTTTGAGAAATACTTTCCTTTCCTAACCAGAATAGCATGTGACGATGCTGAAAGGAAATCTCAGTAATTACACTGCACTGAAGGCTCTAGTTATGGTTTTGGGAGTTTTCCCTGATCCTGCAGCTGGATTGTGCCTTGTTCTGCTGGCACATGTGAATATACCATCAGGCCCACAGAAAGAGCATTGCATGTATGTATAATCCATATGTTGACTTACACTCTTGGGAGTGTAAAGCAGGAAAATCTCCTGCTTTGTCATCCTGCAGATAATGAGTTGCTTTCCTTCTGCCCTGCCTGATCCTGCTGCCACAACACCATCTTCTTGCTTAACTCAAGCCCTTAGGGATTTACTCTTTGTGCTTAGACTTGCTGATCGCACCATCACAGAATCACGAACTGGTGAAGGTTGGAAGGGGCATCTCGAGATCACTTGGTCCAACCCCTCTGCTCAAGCAGCGTTCCCTAAAGCCAGTTGCCCAGGACCCTGTCCAGATGGCTTTTGAATATCTCCAAGGACGGAGACTCCCCAGCTCCCTGGACCACCTGTGCCACAGTGCTCGGTCACCCTCACAGTAAAAAGGTGTTTCCTGATCTTCAGGCAGAATTTGCTGTGTTTCAGTCCATGCCCATTGACTCTTGTCCTGTTGTCTTATGCTGAGCAAGGAGACACAACTGCCATCTCTTGGGGGAATTTGAAGATTTGCAGACCCACGTTGTCTCTGTTCCTGAGCAGTCGTATTCAGGAACTACCCAGCAGTCCCTTTGCCTTTTGGGGGGCATCTAAGCCCTCTGCAGCTGGGTGAAGAGGATTGCCTGCTCATTGAGTCTGTTACCTGACCTGCTCTTTGCCAGCTCTTCTGGACCTGGTAGCAGAGTGCTTGCTCTCCAGCCAAACCTAATGCCTGCTTAAGCATAGAGTGGGAACTCTGGGAAATGTGGAGCAGAAACACCTAAGCTGGCAGCATGCAAGTCTGCTTGGATCAGGATCTGCTTGTGTGCGGTGCTTAGGCGCTGCCCTGGTCATTGGTGGCAGCACGCTGTGAATACACACGGGACCTCAGTTGGTCCATCTGCATGATGTGAGGCCACGGGGCATACCAGCTGGTTCAGGAGCTTTTGGGTTGTATTGGACTGCAGGATAAACATGTTCAGAGCGATCCAAACCTTATGTTGGCAGCTGATCTGCCTTCCCAGATTAGAAGAGTGTGCCCATCACCTTTGCATCTGGCTCAGCGATTTGCATTGGGAGCAAAACATCTGCTTCCAAAAGTCCATCCCCTTCGACTCATGGCAGCCTCCCCTCCAGTCCTTATCCACGCCTGGGCCTGCACCTCAAGCCAAGAATGCTCAGATTCCCCGTTTATTGTCTCAGCAAGCTGAATATGAGGAGGATACATGTGATTACAAGCACTGGAGGCGACAATGCAAACCCTTCATTTCCAGGTGGGTGATGAGGCTCAGGAGCGGGTAGAAGTGCTGGGTGGCTGCTCCCCTGGGGAAACACCAGAGCCAGACCATGGCTCAGCACCCACTGCAGGCGGAGCAGGGCTGCACACGTGTCTCCTGTCCATAGTATTATTTAAGCATCTGGCATTGGGGAAGTTCATAAGAACAGTACAACTGTAGTCCATCCTGCTACTGATACTTTATTTAAAAAATTAAAAACATCATTGTAAGAGAGTGCCGAAACATGTGCAGTTGAATTAGCAGTGCGTGTGATTGTGTGTGCACGTGAGAGATGATGGGGATTGATGAGCTGATCAAAAAGCACCATTTTCTTCTTACGTTCACGTGAACTACCAAGTGTTAAGCAGGAGCAAAGCACTCACGTAGTACCACTGCAGTTTTGTTTTAAAATGTCACCATTAACACCATTTGAAGGTGACCTCCTTCCCACCGCAGCCCTGATCTGAAACGCAGCAGCCCGGTTTGCCAGTCCGGGGAACAATCCCTGCTTCATGTTCATCACGGGACAGCTCCTGCAGGCAGAAGTGCCTGGCAGAGTGGTGCCGATGCTGGCAGGGCGTGTCACAGGTCCGTGTGCCCTTGGGACCAGAGATGCTCTGCGTGTACCCACTGCACGTGCTTGTGTTTGAGAGTTTAGGGATGGAGATCTCTGCTGCCAGGTGTGGAATTTTTTGGTTAATTAAGCCTTTTAATCAGAACCTAAATTGATTTTGATGACATTAGAATGAAGATGTTGGGAGACAAATCGAGCTCTTTGTGTTTAACTTGGCACAGGACTGGGCTGGGAGGCTGCAGGTGGCACAGCCTGGCCAAGCGGGCTGCTTTGTCCCAGTCCCGAGGCCCAGCCGGGCGGTTACTTCATCTCTGCTCCACACACAGAAGGTATTTCACCACTCATCCAGCTGAGTGTGTCCTGCCAAGGCCAAATACAATACAAGGGGGAGCGCTGACCTGGCAGATCCTGCCTCAGGCCTGGGCGATGGCTGAGGTGATGCTGCTGCATCCCAGTTTTTCCCTGTGATTCAGTGAGGGGCTCCTTTGTTTTCCCCGAGCCTGATGTGTTGCTGTATGGAGGGGGACAGACTCTGTGGCACTTACACAGTGCACTGAGCAGGAGCACCAGCTGTGTCTGGGAAGGATGGGTGCCTGGTGGGCACTCCTCCCCTCCTCACATCAGAGCCTGGTCTCAGTCCACCCCCCTTCAGCCTATTTTACAGATACCCCTTTGCTAGCCCCACTTTTGGTGCTTCTTTGGCAGAGGAGTCGGGGATGGGGCTTATCCATGCACCCATGGCTGCAGCTGTCCTGGCCCGTTGCTCACTGCAGGGCTATCCCCAAGGGAAGAGGGTGAATCAGCCACACAGTAAAAGACAGGTTTGGGCAGCTATTAATATTTTATAAAAGCAAGAAGTCTTGCTGCTGCTGCAGCTTGAGGAGCACAGGGCAGGGAGCAGAGCAGGAGGAGGAAGAGCAGAGGCTGGAGGAGCGGAGCAGATGAGCTGACTCACCAGCCCGAGGGAGGGCTGCCATGCCACTGGGCAAAGCAAGAGCCCTGATGCTGTGCTGACGAGCTGCAGCGCTGATTATACAAAGGTTGGGAGGTCTCATGCAGGATTGGGCTCCCAGAATCGTAGAAACAGGGGAGACAGAAGTGTGAAAATAGGCAAGGGATGGGGGGAGCAAGGCAGGAGGAGCAGATGGTCCTGGAGTGCCAGGGCTGCACAGGGACATCTTCGTAGCCGGCAGCAAGGAAGGATGCGATGGATGTCAGTGCTGATGGGGCTGGGTGGTGGGTCCTATCCTGGCCCCTTATCACCACTTTCACCCAGCGCTGGCCCATCAGGATGGAGCTGAACTGCTCACCAGCACCTGTGAGGTCCCTGCATGTCCTGGGTTCACCCTTGCCCTGGGACACCAGTTTGCACCATGGCACAAAGCTGCTCCTGGCAGAGCAGAGGCTTGTGACCTTCCCTTCCCCAGCAGTGCCTAGCAAGGCTCACCCACCAGCACTGGGAGGGCCCCACCACCCCATGGCAGGACACAACCCTCTCTAACCCCCCCTTTGGGACCACCTCTGCCCCGGAGGACCCATTTCCAGGGCAGTTTGGCAGTGAAGTCAAGGGACAGAACATCCTCCTCTCCACCCATCCCCTCTCCCTCTCCAGAGAGACTCTGCCATGCTCTCCAGTCCTTTTCAGAGCTCTCTGGCAGCTGCTGGGAACTCCCCAACGAGGCTGCCGCATCCCTGCATACTGATGAGCCTCCCCAGTGCTTGCCGGGCTGGGGGCGCCTTGCTCCCAGTGTTGGGGGGCCGCAGGTATGTAAATGGGACCCTCGGACGCAGCCAAGCTGGGAACCCAGTTATGTGCTGCCCGGCTCTGAAAAAGATTAGCCAGGGTGCTTTGTTCGGCACAGGGGTTTGGCAGCGATGCCGGCAGGGCGGGGATCCTCACCTGCGTGGGCACCGGCACCTTCCCGTGGGAATCTCGCGGGGTCGGTCCCGGGAGTGGCTCCTCGTGGAGCCGGGGCCGCTCAGAGGCCACTTCCAGGCCGAGGGTTGGGGTGGAGGCTGGCCAGTTCCGGCGGGGTGCCGCTGGAGCAGTGCGGGTGGTTATCGGCACCGCAGCTCCCCGTGGGGAAAGGCTCGGCCT
>NW_010262296.1:0-98808 GCF_000690775.1 Eurypyga helias
GTGTGGGCGGCATCCGAGAAAGAAAAACTGCCCGGAGGAAGTTGGTGAAGCTCCGATACGCTGCGGAGGGGGGTCCTCCAACGTCTTTAAAAAACTTGTATTGCTGCGGGTTTTTTTAAAGTTCATATCTTTGTGGGTTTTTTTCTTCCCAGCGCCATCCTTAGCTTAAGCATCCGACAGCTGAAACTTTGCACAACTCGCTGAGAACTCCAACCAGGCTGTCGCGATCCCAACGGCTCTGCCTCTGCCTGCCGCAGGCTGTGCCTGGAGCACCGGGGTGAGCGCTTACCCTTCTGACACCGAGCGATACGCCCGACGTCCAGAAGCACGGCTTGCTTTGGAAGGTGCCAGCCTGTCGTGCTACATTTCCCACCTAAAGCATGGAAAACTGGAGGTGCCAAAAACATCCTGACCCTTGGCTGGAGGCGGCTGGTAGGAGAGGTCGGGCAGGATTCCAGAGTGGCAGCATCATAGTTTTGCACTCTGGTATCGAAAGCAGAACAAACCCAACAAGCTGCTTCTCCCAGGCGTAAATACGTCCTGAGAGGGAACAGCAGAGAGGTGCTGTGCTTTGTGCCCGTGCGCCAGGATCTCAGCCACAGCAGGCATGGTTTTGCTGATGCCGCGGGCTGGGCATCCGGACTAAGGATTTCGGTTTGCTGTGTAACAGCTTTGGAGTCAGTGACACCTCGTGGGGCCAAAGGCCATTTCTGGGCAGGAGGTGAGGGCTGCAGCTTCGGCACGGTGCTCGCAAACCCACGCGGGGTTGCACCTACCTACGCGGCGGGTGCTGTTGGCTGGAGAGAGGGAGACCTGTGCTGGGTGATTTCACGTAGCTAGCAGGTGGAATCCTGTGGACCCTAAAGCCATCCTGGCAGAGGACCCCAGCACCTGGTACCAGGACAGGGCCCCGAGAGACTCCCTCCACAGTGACTGCAGATATGAAACCTTCCTTCTTCACTTCTGGCTGTGCTGTAGGAACTGTTTTTCAAGTACAGCCTCACTGGAAGCACTGGCAACCTCACAGCAAGCCTGGAGCATGCAAAATTCTCCTGCCAACGCCCTTGGGCACCAAGGTGCTTTTCAATACGTAAGAACACAGGGAACCTTAACTGTGTTTCCAATTTGCTCTGTGTCTTTCTTTGACTTGGGGCTCTGCCCAGCTGGGAGATGCAAGGCAATGTCTTGGGGGTCCACTCAGGGCTCTTGTGCCTGCAGCAGGGAGATAATATGTCTAAGTGGAAGCAGAAACTGCAGCTGGAGAAAGAAGAGGTGGACTGGAAACCAGCTAGAACCATAGAATCATAGCACAGTTTGGGTTGGAAGGGACCTTAAAGCTCACCGAGGTCCATCCACCCTGCTATGGGCAGGGACACCTTCCACTAGACCAGGTTGCTCAAAGCCTCATCCAGCCTGGCCTTGAACACTTCCAGGGATGGGGCATCCACAGCTTCTCTGGGCAACCTGTCCCAGTGCCTCACCACCCTCTCTGTGAAGAACTTCTTCCTGATATCTAATCTAAACCTCCCCGCTTTCAGTTTAAACCCGTTCCCCCTTGTCCTGTCACTACAGGCCCTTGTAAAAAGTCCCCCCCAGCTTCCTTGTAGCCCCTTCAGGCACTGGAAGGTGCTATAAGGTCTCCCCGGAGCCTTCTCTTCTCCAGGCTGAACAAGCCCAACTCTCTCAGCCTGTCTTCAGCTACGACCCACCCCACCCATTCTGCTGCTCTCCCCTTCCCAGTAGGCCATATGCCCCTGCCATGGCACCCCAGGCAGCAGCTCTTCTGGTGGCTGAGCTCCTGAAGTGCTGGGCAGCAAGAAAGCACCAGCTTAGGGTCTGTGAGTGATTCACGAAACTTGTAGCAGGGCTCTTCTGAGAAAGCAGCTCTTCACTTCTCTGCTTTCTGCTTCATAATCTACCCCCTCACACCATGCGCCCATCTTCTGCATTATGGTCTACCTCCCACCTAAACTCAGCCTGCTTTGAGCAACAAACCAACAAGGGTAAAATGACCGTGCTCCTAACTGGCATAATGCTGCTCCCTGCCCTGTGTCTGCCTGGGTGGGTGAGACGGGCTCTGAGACAGGCGCACTCCCTGACCAAGTGCCACTGCAGCACCTAGCACCCCAGAGCCCTGCCCTGCTGTGGTTTAAAAGCCATCCTAAGAAAATCTTTGAGACCGTTTGCTTAAGAAACCAGGAAACACCCTAAAAGTAGCTGCAGTGACACTGGGCTAAGGCAGCGCAGCCCGAGGCTCTCCGGAGGGTTTTGAAGCCAGTTTGTAGCTGTTGTGGTTGCAGCCTACTTTAAAACATAATTAAGGTGCAATCTCAGCCCTGAAAAACTGTTTGCTTAATTGAAACAGAATTTAAGTTATTACTGGGGAGGGGGAGCAGGCTTCCTTCCCCCCTCCCCATCTACAGTTCTAGCAATATTATAAGAGTGATATCTGAAAAGTTACTCTACAAATATGTATAACTATGCATACTCGCTGATGAATTATACATACAATAAATATTTCACAAAATAAGACTGAAAGACATATTCTTAATAATCACATCGTATCAATTAACTCCTATAAACAGAAGAGGTGACAAGCTGTGGGCACAGCCTAGCTCAGGTTCAGCCTTGGCTGAGGAAGACTTCCGTCCCTAGCATCAGTGGGAACTGTGCTGCCAGCTGGGGTGAGCCTGTAGTTACGAGTAGGGAGTTCTGCCACAGGGAAGTAGAAGCGTTGCAGAGATCACATGGGGGGAAAAATAATCTGCACAGTCCACTCGCCCTAGGTGAAGGGTGAGGAGGCGCTTGCCTGGGACTAGAAGGGATCCTTAACCTCACTTCCTATCTTCGCTTTATATTTTTCATGTTATTATTGGACTGGTTTGCATTAATGTGTGGTTCCTGAATAACCTGTATGTCCCCTGGCAAAGAAAACATTCCTGCCCTTGCTCTAACCTATGCCTGAGTTGCAGGGATTCTTCGAGGAAACGTCTCCCGGCTCTATGCTGCAAACGCAATTGCTGTTACGTGCAATCGAGTGACTCCAAAAATTTTAGGGTCCTGACTCGTTGCGTCTGAGGCGAAGGCTGTGTCCCTGCCCCGTAGGCCAAGCGTGCTGCCCTGCAGGATGCAGCTGATGGAAGGGAACTAATCTCCATCTAATGTCATGGTGATGAAGAAATTAGTTCTGTCTGCTCTTAAATACGCCTTTAGAAAGTCCCATATGAGCTGCTTTCATATGAAATCTGAGACAGTCTGGAGAAATTAATTTTGCTGTAGAGGGGGAGTAAATTCTAATACTTTTTCCCTGTCCTCTTATGGAAATATGGGGGTGAAAGATGGAACATATCAATTTTTACACTGTCTCCAGTGCTCCTTCATAGCTGCAGCAGCTATTTCATATTCTTAGGTGATAAACCGAGGGACCCATCTGAGCGAAACACAGGACAAAACAACTAGTGGATGTAAACTGGCATGGCTTCATCTGGGTCAACAGAAACGCAGCGAAATGTGCCTGGTCCAGATTGCCCTGGAGGTCTGTAATGCAGAACAGCAGCGGCAACATTTCTCCCATAATAACAGGTGCTGTTTCCTTCCCCCATCACATACAGAGAGAGCTGAATAATGTAATAGCCGTCAGGAGCATCTGTTCATTACTTATGCAAGTCAATCCTACATTGTGCTTTAGGGTGTAAAGTGATCTCTGCAGAAAATCCATCCCTATGGGCACCACTACCACGAAGTAAGATGTATTATGGCTGATTTAGTTTTTTAATCCAATGAAGCTTAAGTATTAGCTACTCATTTCTTAGGAAGGAATAGGAAACCAACTATCTAACAGAAATAACTCACGTGTGGCAAAAGGAAGATGGATTCATACAGTTTTATATACACCAGTTAAATACGTGGTATCACTAGCAGAGACATATTGAGATAGTGCAAGGACATGCATGAAATTTAAGTGTCGTTAATAGGGAGAGTTAGGTACCTCTGCAGAGCAATTCAGATGCTGCAGGCAGGACTGTAAACATGGACGTGCCGAGAAACAGTCAGTGAGAAACCCCAGGAGCAAGGACTTAGCAGAACTTGTTTTCTGATTATGGTCTTGTTCATGGAGAAGTGAGGAGTTACACAAGAGGCCCAGGAGATGGTAGCTGACTTACTCTACTTATTCATTACTTATTCTCCCACCTGCTTTCTAGGGGACTTTAGGAGAAAAAATGACCATTTCATACCTCAGCTTTACTGTGTGCAACAAACGGATAATCAGCATTTCACCTTCCCTTTAAAGTGGTCTGAAACAGAGATTAGACATCCTACACTGAACAACGAGTTGTTATTGTTTGATGTGTCTTGAAATGAGTGTGGCAAAACATGGCTCTGACATTATCGGCCTTTAGATTTAGTATTAAAAAGCGCCCCAATCAACATGTCTTGCCTGCAAATACTACTCGCAAAATTAGGTAAATCCGAAGAATTGGAGGGAAAGCAGATTGGAAGAGAGAAGCAGCCCTTGCTCAACCAGCACATTTCAGTACATTATTCTTGGCTCTGGCTCCAACTATTTTCAACAGCACTAAACATTCATTAGATTAAATCAAATGAACCATGCTCTTTAAAAATAGCCAGAGCCTTGTCGTGCCAGTTGGAAAAAACAACAGCTTTATTGGGTATTAAAACAGATCAAATAAATTAAAAATAAATAAATAAATAGAGTCATATTCCCTCCTGGCGCAAAGGGAGCACAGCTCCAAGGAGAGGTTTTTGGCTCCTCAGTTCAGCACAGTGGTAGGTAAAAAAAGAACATTCTCAACTAGCTAAACCAAACAAATTAAGAAGAAATATAGACAGTCCAGCACAAACTCCACGCTCAGCTGCAATGTAGGCATATGTTCAGCAAATGTTAGAATATATCATTCCTGATCCCTCTGCTGTAAACATCAGCATGGGATGGGTTTACAGCAACGGAAGAGTTGCCATGACCAAACATCATCCTGGCCCACCAACACTACTGTAAAGCCTTAAAGGCCACAGCCAGGCCTGCCTGCTCTGCTGAGATGGACCTCACCTTTATGTCCTGCACATCCCACCTCTCCCAAACATCACAAGTCCCCTGCTGACGCTAGCCTAACTTTCTTTCCTGATTTACAACCCATCGTTTTTCTTTCTTTGCATCCTATACAGAAGGAAGAGCCTACGAAAGAAAAAAAAGAGAAGTTGCTTTGGAGACTTATCCCCAAAAGTATCTTAAAAAGATCATCAAATAACAGCATGAGGTGGACAGCTGTAGAGCAGACTGCAGAATAAGATATATACATTTGCTTTCATCTCATTCAGTCTATTTCCAGGGAGCTTAGAGTTGCCCCCAAAACATTCACATAGGTATACTCTAGGAGAGTTTCACACATGCTCGGGAGCAGAACAGAACTGTAGAACACGTGCCCCTTCAACCTCCAGCCTAACTTGGCCACTCAGGTATCTCATAACAGATTCCTGCATTGTCCAGTTCCTCTAGTTTCCTGAGCACAGGACCAATCCCACTACATACACAGCTTCTTCCTAAGCAGTAATCATCTTCTGACAGCGAGCTGGCACACAGTCCTGCCCTGCCGCTCTCCTCCAAGACCTCAGCGCAGATTGACCTGCCCCTGGGCTGGCTCTACTGCTTCAGCAACATCTTGTGTGAGCAGAGAGGACTTGTCTGACCCACCAACAGACGAGTTACGCTCAGATGAGGCTGCAGCGAAGAGCCTCACCTCACAAACCAGTTTGAGAGCAGCGGCCCAGTAAGTGGAGCCATGTACCACCTTACGACTATGGCACTAGTCGGTTGCTGGAGAGCTATGCTGGATGGTGGACACATCCTCAACAAGCTACTGGTCAGAATAAAAAACCCCAACCCTTTAGCAGAGAAGAGCAAAATAAAAAATATACAGCAGGTTTTGTGTTCCTTTCCCGCAGCACTTATCTCCATTAGAGCAGAGACTTATCTCCGGGAGTTACTGCAATACCCAATGATGGAAGACACAAAGCATTAAAGGCTGCCTTTTGGACATGTTTTGGCTCCTGTCTTACTGTGTTGGGCCTCAGTGGGGAAATCATGAGCCTGTCTCAGCCCATCATGGTCTGCTTTCCAAGACAAACAGGAGCCTCACCCACTTGTGAATGACAAAGGTGAGTTGTTGATTTAGCAACTACAGACTAATAGTGTAACAAAAGTATTCCTGGCCTGCCTGTCTCAACTTGCCTGAGGTTGTTCTATTTGGATGGTAGAAACCACAGCTAATTTTCTCTTTAAATGGCATTTCTCTTACCTTAGAGCAAGTTGTTACCTGGGGTTCTTTTTTTTTTTTTTAATGGAAGAGTACTTAGAGTATTTTCCTGAGATGTTTTGCAGAAGATTGCAACTCCTGTTCAACACCTACTCTCCACCCAGCATCCAGCACAATTATGGTTCAAGGCAAGCTAAAAGAAAAAATAAACTGGCATATGGAGAAAATTTTCTGTTTGGCCAGTCTAGAGGAATTGGACTGGAATTTTAAAAAAAATTTCAATGTCAGTATTATAAAAACCTTTCTTTATTTGGGCCAAAAGATTGCATTAACTGTATTTTCCGCTTCCCTTTCTTTCTAGGGTAAAAAGAGAACACAGAGGAGTTCTTACCACGCAATGTTTAGGATGGCAAAGCTTTTTGATTTACAATACCAGATCTAAGACAAGCACAAAAGAATCTGTAAAGCTGCTGTTGAAACTTATGGCAAGTATAAATAACAAGGGCACACATAACAGGCAGCCTGCTGTGTGGAGAATTAAAAAAAAAAGTTTTTAAGCTATTTTTATCTGCTGGTGGAATGACCAGCTAGAAAACTACCCTTCTGCTTCCATCAGTGTGGAGCACCTCTGCCCGCTTTCGTTCTTTAGTGTCCACAGAATAGCCATAACGGCATTTTTAGGATGCTAGTCCTCTGACAGGTGGGATTTCTGCTGATATCCAGTACAGAAATGCTGCTCCTGGGAACATCAGTGAGCGGTTGCTAATCTAGTACCAAATACTCTAGAAATCCCCCTTCTGCTTGGCACCATCAGACATTATCAAAAGCTGAACTTCTGCCCATTGGCAATTCCAGTCACCGCAAGAAAAACCTGTTGTCTTTCTGTGAGAAGGACAAGTACATGATGTCATGGAGTATTTTTTAATTCCTATGTTCAGCGGGTCTCTTGGTATGTAACAACTCCACATTACATGATAGTTCCATGAGCACTTGGAGTTGTCAAGAGCCAACAGCCCTGCCAAAACCCTTTGTTGCCTTTTCTGTCTCTCCCAGGTGCCTGCTCCTTCCTGCCGCTTCCCCTGTGCCAACAGAAATGTTTGTGCAGCCTCACAGTGAATCTGATCTGCAAACGGATCCAGGTTAAAATTAACCTAGGGTGGAAAAAAATGCTCATTTTAGCCCAGATAGGAGAACTAAGGCAGATCAAGGAACCTATAACCATTGTTCAGATTTTACTGCAAAATCACAGAATGGTTTGGGTTGGAAGGGACCTTAAAGATCACCAAGTTCCAACCCCCCTGCCATGGGCAGGGACACCAAGCCTCAAGGTATATGACTGTAGGGTTGTACTATCTCCCGGTCTCTGAACCCACTCACTATGGTAGATCCTGGCTGCTTGGGTAGGCACAGAACACACACCTGATACTCAAAGAGGTTCAGCCTCCACGTGTGAGATGAAAAGGGAACTTCCATCTGGCCAACCGCCTTTTGCTCAGCAGAGAGAAGCACCAACCCCCAGTGCTGCTGAGATCAGTAGTACGTTTTGTGATGGCAATCAGCAAGCTGATGGGGAGTGGAATGTGCATTTTTGCATCTTTACATGCAGAAAGGCACGTCTTCAAAATAAGGAAAGGCGGTAGCAGACGGAATGTTTCTGCTCTGAGAGACTTATTTAAACAGATTTCAGGAAAACGTAGTCAAATACGGACTCTGCCTTCAAGAAAAGAAAAATGCAACGCTGAAGTTAAAGGCAACTTTTCTAAGAAGAGATAGTATCTTTTATGAGACCAGTTAATATGAATGGAAAAAAAATACACTGGCAGTTATGTAAATAACCTCCTGCCCTAGACTTTTAGACCATTATAGTGACAATAACATTCACTCTACTGTCTAGAATTTGGGATTACTCTGAACTACCCAAAGTTGACATTGGTTCAGGCTCTTTTGCAAAATGTGTAACTTGGGAATAACTGCTCTGACAAAATGCTTGCGTAAACAACAGAAAAATCAGGCATTTTGTGTCAGGATCAATATATCAAATCTGTGCAGTGTGCTGGAGCAGATATACAGAAACATAATTTCAATTACTTGAAATACATTATTTAATACACATGTGCTTTGCATTGCAGTTTGCCTATCTCCGGCTCAGACTGGTCAGGGAAATGGGATTTTTAGCAGAGCTAGTTCACTTCAAAACATACTCATAAAATATTTGTTTAAGATTAGCAATGGAAGGACCAGCCCAGCAGTGTGTAGGCCTTGCAAGATGCAAATACTGCACTTAGGGTAAGTCTCTTTAACTGCCTGGAAGCTGAAAGAGCAAGGAGGCAATATTTTGGGAAAGCCAAAAACATCAATCATTACTATTTGTGTTACTGCAATTCTTGCAAGCACCAGTTACAGGTCCAAACTTTGTGATGATGCTATTAAAAAGTACATCCACAGTTTGACATTAAGGTAGCAGGGATGTTAGGCATGAGCCCAGAACCAGCAGTTTATTTTTCCTTCATGCTTAAACTTTAAACATTTCAGGGAAAAGGGTCAGGCAGTAAGTTACAGCATATTCAGCAAGGCAGAAAACCAGGAGGAGCATAATGATGAATGGTGGCTCATTGAAGCTGGTTACACAGCAAAAAGCCTAGACACACAACCCAGATCCCACTCTTCCCGCCACAGTCCCAGATGGATTACGGACCGATGTCCATCTGCGAATCTGCTAAATTTAGGCTGGCCTCTGAGGAAACACAAGACGCGAGCCATCCACATGCTCCCGTCGCTCCTTCGGGATGACCTTCCTGTTAGTTAGCTGGATGGGCCAAGCGCTACAGAACAACTCCCCCCTTCCCACCACACTACATGTATTTCAAGACACACGACTAAATACAGAGGAAACAGATTTTACTCAAGGAGCTATTTTTATACCCTTCCTCCAGGCTGCTTGTTTTTCACTAGTGGGGCAGAGGCGTGGAGATGTTATGGCTGCTGGCTTCAGGGCAGAGCTGGTACAAAGCCTCACACGACAGACTGAGCTGTCTGCACCACCTGCCTGCTGCCGTGTCCGCAATGCACCGAGGCACTCCAGCTCCAAGGAGGAAAACCAGAAAGGCAGTGTTAAGTCTCCTATGCAGCTGATTAAAAAAACCCCAGGTGTTATATTCAGATCATTTTCAGGAGGTGCAAAGATCATGTTCTGGATAACTGTGTGGAGATCCTTGAATAAGGCCTGACCTGGTCTCCTGAACCTCAGGCCCACAGCAGAAGTCTGAGACGTTTCTCGGTACAGCCACCATTGCTCAGCCTCAGTCAGCACTTCTTGTGGAGTCCCTGCAAAGGCCCCTCTCTCTGCTCTGGCTGTGCTAACACACCGGACGGCAGAGCTCAGCCACGCTGTGAAAGGACATGTGCTGGGATCACTGCGAGAGCCGGGCACTGGGCAGGACCGGGCCTTCCTGGCTTAGGGTCTTTAGTATGGAGGATGCCTCTGGTCTTCCCCAGGCCGTATGGGATGCAGCACAGTCCACATTACTCCAGGAAATTATCTCACTTAATGAATTAAAAGTATAGTATTTACTCAGCAGAACTGTCTTTGGCCTTTGTAATGGCCCAACAGTTGGGACATCAATATGTGAGCAATAAAAATTAAAGAATCCTTTTCCAGCATCTCTTAGAAGACAAGTTGGGAAAATAGGACCCGTGCAGTCTTGTTTGTCCAGGTATGCACAGCTGAATTCCTCTCAGGCTGTTCCCTCTCAGGTGGCTCCTGGGGCCAGGAGAGGGCTGTGACCACCTAAGCAGCTGGGTCCTGGCAGCAAGGACTGGCTGGGACGTCCCCTTTGTGAGCGAGCTGCAGCTGAGGAGGGAGGTTCTTCCTTCTCTGCAGGGCAGGGAAAGGGGTGATGTGGGGTTGCTCAACAACTGCACTGTCCCACTGCACAGAGCCCTGAATATCTGGGTTGGCTTAACCCTGGAAAGGCCCAGGAAAGAAGGCTGGGAAGGCAGATGGGAGAACCAGGAAGGCATGCAGACTTTATGGCCCTGGTCTTACGCAGAAGTGTGGTTCTGAGCCTGACAGAGAGTCCGTGTGACACTTTTTTTCCTTTGGGGAAGCATGTAAATGTCTTCTAACAAGGACTTAAAAAAAATCAGCAGGATGTGACAGTCTTAGAGAAACATCAAAGAATTAGAAGAATGCCTGGGTATGTCTCGACTCAGTTCTCCTCTGCCTTATCTTAAAAAGCTTAGCCACGTCTCCCTGAGTGTTGCTCTCAACACCTCAAACAGACAGAAATAAGGCAAGTAAAACAGGTCCAGGGAGGGCATGAGAGAAATCCTCTTTAGAGCTGCATTCCCTCTCTACCTTCCCCTCGCTCCCTACAGCTCCAGTCCTCAACAGGGAGACCCAGCCTGCCTGGCCAGCTGTACCGCCATCTCTCCACTAAGCAGAAGAGCTGGAATGAGTAACTGTACCCTCTTCCAAAAACTGCCTCTCTAACAAACCCACAAGCATATCTAAAGGAAACAAATGACCCTTTATCTTGAGAGAGAAGATTCTTCGTTTTGGAACTAGACATCTCATGAGCACCACCCTGCACAGTGTTGACAGGAACCTGCGTAGCAGCGATACACGATGGTCGTAGCTTCCTCCTGCAGAAACCAGCATTTAACCCTCGTGAAATGGGAATATTTCTGTCCTCTCGCAGATCCACACAGAGTTTGGAAACATCCTGCACTGCCTTTTCACTGATGCTTTCCCATTTGACCACTATTAGGGTGTCTCTGCCAGTTTTCCTCTGGTTTTTTAGCTGGCCTTGACTAATCTGTGGCTAAACACAGAATGATTTATTACCTCAACAGGCAGCAATTCCATCCCATACTCAGTCACGGCCTGGGATAACGGTGCCAGTGTGTTAATGATGAGATGCATATACAGGTCATCAATATGCTATCTACTACCGGGAAACCCTATTCTCTGAAAGCCTCCCAGCCAAATTAGGCAAAGGTCCCAAAGGTGCTGTAAGCTATGCATTAGAAAACTGAGTATAAGCTGCACAATAATAAAACTGTCTGAGACTGTAATACCAGAAGGGACCTTTAGCTCAGGTGCCCTGACCTTTATGCAATATCAGCTACTGAATTCTGCCCAGTTTTATCCTGTGCTCTCCCCAGGTTCTTCCTGGTACACACGTAGTGAGGGTAACCTATGAAAACGATGGAAGAAGCAGCAGGAAAAGTAGGTAGACAGGTCCTGCATCAATCAGGGGAACCAGGCCCAACAAATGGTGACGTATTTGCACATTACATCATCAATGGTCTAATCCTGATCGGATCATTTGTGATCCCAGTACATGTAGATTACAGCACCGTGTGTATCACTGCTGAGTTTCCCCCCAGTCTCTCTGCCAGACCAGGTGCTGAACCCTTTTGCATTCCTTATGAGCTCAGCTGGCCAAAGAATTTTAAATTCTGTTCCTTTTTCAGTGAAAAAACCAGCACAGCCACTGTACAGTGAAACTTGGGGTTAAGCTGACAGGGGACTAGGTGGATAAAGTTTTACCCCCTGTCAGAAGGGGAAGAAAAGGCAAAGTAAACAAGAAAATTTGCAGGCCTTCTCTCTTTTAAACAAAGACTCCTGTGTTTAAAATAATAAAAATCCACTGTACGAAAGCAAAGCAACTTCCCCCAAAATAGCCTTTCCTGTTTTATCAAAGCATTCATCAAAATTGTACTTCTCCACAAAAATAAAGTTCCAGGTAGAGCACTGGAGGCCTTTTGCTTTGATTAGATAACCGAGCAGCTGAAGCAGTAAGTATAAATGACTTTACTGGTACCTGATATGTCCTAAAGAACTCCACATGGCTGAATCTAGCTTTAAATATTTATTGATGCCATACTGAAAATAAGAAAAAGTAATAAAAGAGAAACCCCGAGCCAGAGAAACAGGGGTATTCACAAGCTATCAGAACATGCTTCCAATACCCTGCATATAATCTGTGTCCATGACTTGTAGCTGCTGTGACTTACCATGAAGGACAAGTCTTTCTCATGCTTGGGCAGGCTGTGCCTGGCTTATCTAGTCACTCAGGTGGTGCCTGGAATGACGCTGCCTCTAGGGCTTGACTATGCAAGGATTTGTCAGTACAGATTTATCTTCTTGATGTACCGATGTACCCAACAGGTAAAATTCCTGGTAGAGCTACAGTTATAGTGATATGAACACCCCTACACAGGTATTGCTCATCCTCTCAGGCTTGGCTTGGCCTACCTCTTCGAAACAACAAAAATCAGATCTCATCACCCCTAAGGCCAACTGTTGCTAAATATTTGTTCTTTTTTTATTATTATTTTGGAGATAACGTAGTCCGGGAGAAGGCATAAATATGGACAGCACCAAGGGTAGACACTCTATGGGTATCTTAGTTCTTCCACAGGGTGCCTGTAAAGTAGGAGAAAGCAGAGAGGTCTGGAATCAAAAGATACTAGTAGGCAGGGGAGCGAGGCATCACCAGCTCTCCAGCGCCAGGGCAGACGTTGGCCACTGAGGTAGAAAGGAGCGACTTGGTGGGGAGAAGCTGCAAAGGGTTGTGAAGGTGAAGGCAGCCAATATTTGATGAGAGAGAGGAGGGAGTCACAGTAGAGAGAAAACAAGGATAAGGGTGACCTGATTGAAATAGCAAAGTAGGTTTGAGTTATTTCATCTATTTCCATTCCTTTCTCGACTGCACGGAGCCACGCTTGTACACTGAGGAAGAGCAGCAGTGCCAGGCTGGGCCCCGGCAGCCCTTGGTGTCAGTCCATAGGGAGCTGCTGTGTCACACCACCCTGGTTAGCTGACTTGTTTCCACTGCTCTGTCAGAATTGAAAAGGAGTGAAAAACACTTCCCTGATGTGCTTCTTTCTACGTAAGCCATGTCCTGAACTTGTAACAAGGATGCCACGAGGCACTAAATGCCGGCAGGAGGGGTCCACGTGACCTCTCTTGAAAGACAGTCTATACTATGAAATTTTGACCCTGAACACCCTTCTTGGAATGGTATTAGGAACAGAGGTGAGCCTTTGTTTTTTTATTTAAATACTGCATATTTATATTGACAATGGGAGCCTGAACATTGTTTGCTTAATAGAAACCCCATGACCTGTTTATGTGCCAGTTAAATTAACTGTGTTACCTAATGAGATGTTTCCTTTAGTTCAGAGCCTTACGAACAATTTAATCGACTGCTCTTAGTTAAGGCTTTCAAAACCAAAACCAATTTCTCAGCCTCTACAAGGACGACTGAAGGTTTAATGCAGCACACTAAAACTTCTGAATTGTCCTCAGACAGCTCCCCCAGGACATCAGGAATCATTACCATCGGGTATGTTTTGCAGCACAGATTGTTTAAAGCACAACAGAGAAAGTGCCCGAGCCAATGCAGATCGCAATTTAATACTCAACAGGAACAGGGACACAATAAAAGCAGCCTAGACTATTTTCCCCCACTAATATCCAAGATGTTCTTAAAAACAGAGACGTGGGAAGAAACATTTATGCTTTTCCGTACATAGATCACCCTTCTGAGATCAGGGACTGGTGAAAAGAGACTTCCAACTTCGACAAGAGCCGGATTAGCCACATCGCTTTGCACACTAATACATTAAATTATCTGCTTTTTCCCACAAGGAACAGTCACAAAAACGCAGGGCTCCGTGTGACCGCTTTTTCATTGATACCACTCTTCTCACCAGCCTCGTTAAATCCCGATTCTGCCGCTTTCCTTCACAGCTCGGCCTGCCATTGCACCTACCAGCCACAGGCTGCCTCTGCCTAGAGGATCGGGTAGATGATCCCCTACGTGTACAAGCTGTCACCTGAGCAGCACTGGCACTCCTTCCACCCAAAGCTTGGCACTCTCCCAGCTGATGCACCAGGGCCAGTGCGACTGGGAAGGGCAGGAGAGATGCTCACCCTGCTAACACACACCTTGCGAGCCCTATGGTCCTCTTCAGCTGGAAGAGACCCAACTATTTCTCAGTTCACTCTGTTGCAAGGACCTGCCACCGCCACCAAAGCCCTGCTGTTAAGTGGCCATCTGCCTGCACAGCAAGATGTTTGCATAGCATCTTAAAAAAAAATATATGCCTCATGTCCTCCAGAGATACATACCAGACACAAGCATCCTGTGGGAAGGATCTGGTTTGGGGCCCCCAGTGGGATTTTTTTGCATATGATATGTCCAAAACAAGTGCCATAAAACCCTATTTTTATCTAATGCTTTCTTTGTCCTTTGGTGATGGAGGTTGCTTAAAATTACCGCAAGAACTAGCCTTTGTTACTCTTTGAATTACACTTGTGACTTTGATGTTACAAGAAAAATGTTGACTGAAGGGTCATAAGATCAAGATTTCATCTAAATGTTTCATGGGCCAAATTAAAAGTTGGAATCACTCAAAACTAGCAGGCTGACACCAGGAATATGCTTGTCACGGTCTGCTTAATGAATATTGGCTAGGTCATTAAGATGCTTTCTATCCATGTGGATTTCTCTCTTAATTTGAAATTTATAGCTTAATACCTTAGAGCTCAATTATAGGGTAAAAGAGACAGGAATAAAAGTCACAGCTTTTCTGTAATTAGCCATGTGGGATAGTTCAAACAGAACGTGATTCCTAGTGTTACAGACTTTTCTTTTTCCTTCCTAGGAATGCTAGTCAGAAAAAAGCCCATCCCACAGATTCCCAAGTACAGTAACACAGACTACAGATGAGCTCCTTTTACTCAATTACCTGTAAACCACTTGCAAAAGGTGAATCCCAGAACCTTGCCTGCCTCTTTACAGAGAGCAACTACAAACACTGTCAGATTACTGGAAAGGAAGGTCAGGCAGGACTTTACTTGGGTTCTGTACTGTAGTCAAGTAATGAAAAAATCGAATGTGTATCCTGCAAAGGAACACAGCCAGCAGTACAATGGAAGGCTGGGAGTCCAGTCCTTAAAGTCTCTGCACTTTTACTGATCAACAACAAGAGAAATCTGTAAAGATATTTCATTACAAAAGATAGGAAGTGCCCTCTTTCAAGTTTGTTCTCTTTTATTCGCACCACGTTTTTCCTTTTGAAATATTTTATGTTAATTCCTTATCTGTTTTCAAAGGAGCAGTGTAAAAAAGTGAGGAAGAGACAGAGCACACGTTCAGTTGTGAAATATGGTCTTCTACTTCCAGTGGCTTTCCGTGATGCTGTTTAGAAAGGCTTATTTTTGTGTTTGATGAGGACTTGCACTGATGCTCTACAACATGTTCTGGTGATCCCATCAAATCTTTCAAGCCTTTGTCTGTTCAGGTGTTGGCTGACATACTACTTTCCTCATTCATTTTAAGGATGGTAGGTAGCTTCTGCGAGCCGCACGATTTACTTTTATAGTCCACCGTAACTTATAATAGGACCAAACAGTAATTTCACCTTTCCCACTAAGCAGGTGTAACTGTGTTTTAATACTTTCCAAAACTCTGCATGTTTCTATCATAGATGGCAAATGCTATTACTAGAAATGTTAAGTTTCAAGTCTAGATACTTCCTGTTCTTGAAATTACACTGCTTGTAAAAACAAAGAATTATGTGCCTTGGTAATTGCAAGAAAAAATTAGCTATTAACCTGTTCTTCTGCAACTGGGTATGTTTACATACTAGAAAAAGACAACGAACATCCTTTGATGTTGATATAAAATGTACCAGCCTTTGTTCCGAGTTGTAGAGAAAGGCCAGAAATTTTGGAAGCTGAGAAATTTGTGAATCCGAGTCCAACCCATGCCTAAAGCTACTGGAAGTAGAGAAGGACACGAAACTGAATAGTCAGAAGCCATTTATCATGCTAATCCTTCCAGCATCTCATGACACCAGCAGGCTCTTCCAGTGGCTGCTGCACATTCCCTTTTAAACTCTAAACTTACCCCTTACTTTATTCTCAGCATCTGTTCATTCAGTTTAAACAATTTCCTGTTTTCTTAATAGAGGGAGAACTGATTAGACACAGTTTTGCTGTACTCTGGCCAAAATTGTGGAATGGGTGGTTATTTTTATTATTCTCAGCAGCACTCCTGGAGATCCCATTAATACTGAGGCTCCTTGATACAGCTCAACTATGTGCGGGAAGAAAACTAAGGCGAAGAGGGGAAGAGGAAATAAAGGCCATGAATACGTGGTTGGAGCCAGCCGGCCCCAGACTCACTCTGCACCTGTTTGGAGATGATGGGACAAGAGCCAGCTCCAACCTGGAAGTGGCTGCAGGGTGTTAACCTGCCCCAGAGGCAGGCAAAGTGTGCTAGCACAGACTCAGGTGGCTTCCAGGCATCACTCGGCTCTAGTCCACCCGTTGCAGCCTGGCACTGCACCCGTGGTGCCGCCCCTATGGTTTATTGTGCCCTGAAGCTCATGCAATTGTGCTGGAAGCACATGCCCCATGCCCCCTGCCAGCCCTCAGCCCCTGCACCACGCTGTCTCCATCCTCCTCTGGATTTCCTGCCTCCCTTTCCACAGCCTACTCCTGGCATTTGTTTGTTTTGCTTTGAAGAGAAACTCTTCAACGCAGGGCACTCGAATGGGGTTTGGGCAGTGTCTCACAGTGTCCTGCAGCAGAGGACCCAAGCCCAACTGCTGGACCATGAACCCAGCAGACACGTCTCTGGTTTCCTATGAGTCATGTCAGGCAGTGGCTGCTCTTATGCAGACCCAGCTGATTTTCAGCTCTACTTTTCCATTTATTCACAGATTTAATTTACACGTAAGCCACTGCAGTGCTGCTCAGAGGACAGCTGAGCACCAGGACAGGCTCCCGTGGCAGCAGAAGTGGGGCAGAGCCCTGGGCGTGAGGTGGGGAGCAGAGTGGGCAGTGGGTCTAGGAAGCGCCTAATGAGTTTGGAGTTTGGACCGTAGATAGAGTTGCTGACAGCCTGCCCTGACTTCACCTCCTCCCTCTCGCAAAGCCCAGCAAGGGGAAGCGCCTAACCGAACAGACCTGCTGGGGGGATCAAATCTGAGGGGAAAAGCTGAGCTCTCCTGCCCCAGGTTTGGATCAGATGGCTCTTTAAAGGAAACTCCTAAGTCCTGACGCTGGCCCTGCAGCACTCTAAGGGTGTGCACCCCCCCTCCCAGCCTCTGCAGTGGGAGTGAGGACAGACCATAGCGCAGTTTCAATGCTTTTTCTCAAAACAAACAAAACCAGCAAGCTTAACTTGCTCAAATAAGAACGGATCAAATTCTATTTCCCTTAATGCAGAGGGGAAAAATAAATTTTAAAAAGCCAGTTCGGGTTGCGGGCTTGGCGTCAGGAGTGGGACGACAGGAGCCTTTCCTCCTTGGACCTTCCCTGCATTGTGTGTGGCCAAAAGCAGGGGCACAGCCAAAAGGGGACCTGCTCTGGCCCCGCTGAACTGAACCGGTTCTGGTCTATCAGTCTGGAGCGTCTCCGCTGCCTGGTTACATGGATGCTATACGTGGGACACACATTGCCCAGAACAGAACATCAACCAAATAGGCCACGGACACCACAGAGACAAACAGTATTTCACCATTAGTTGCGGGTGAGGCCCAAGCTCCCAAGATAACACCAGGGATGCGTTTTGTTACACACAAGCTGTAAAGGATTCTTTCCTCATCCTACTGTGCCATTACACACAATGTCTCCAGTTCACCAGTGAATAGAGCGGACCAGTACTCACTGGTGGCTTCTTTGCAATAATAGACAGGCAGCAAGGATATACTAAAAGTTCATGCACTAGTGTGCGCTGTGGCACTTATAACATATCTACAATTGGGGGCATCCTGGGTATATGTACACAATGACTTTCCCTCCCTCTAGGGCTTTAGGGACTGAAAACCGTCCCCTGGTTGCTTAAAGTTCTTATTTTTAATCCAGAATCTCAAGACAACAATGACTGCCACACAGCAGAAGACGCACACGTACAAACATTGATTCATGGAAATGGAGTTAGGCTAGCGCTGTGCCCATTCACAGAGATCTGGTAACAAAACCACTGACGACTAAACAGCCTTTGACCCACGCTGACTGCAAGAGCAGCCCAAGCAGCTTTGCACTTACATGATACAAAAGGAGAAATCCCGAACAGTCTTAAACCTGCCGGGCATTTGCCTACCTTTTCCTGAAGGGAAGAAGCAATCCATCTCCACGCTGCTGCGGGAATGGGAAATGCAGAGCGCGCTGCTGGGGACCAGACCCTCCTGTGGCGGGTTCCGCTCCGTGGTCCGGACCAAGCACCAGCCTGGCCTTTCACTCGGCCGCTCCAGCAGCTCCACCGTCTGCCCCACCTGAATGCTCAGCTCGCTGCTGTGGCCCGCTGTGAAGTCCTGGAGCACCACGGTTAGTTCACACCCTCCAGACAACTGCCCATGTTCAACAGGGAAAAAAAAAAAAGACCAGGAATAGAAGTTAGAGAGGGCAGGATGAAGGCAATCATCTTTGCATCATATTTACACTGGCAAAGACAGGCTTTGTACTCCTTAGAAGCCAAGTTAATAATTTCTTTTGTCAAAGTTCAACACGATGTGGCCCTGGTTTCCTTTACTTCTTACTGATTCTGCTGGGCTGAAGTAAGAAATCAAAGCTCCCCACCCAGTAACCTTTTGAGTGCTAGCTGTGGGTGAATTTTCTAGCTGTGGGTGTCCATCAGAAACCTTACTTTTTTTTTTTTTTCTTGCTTTAGTTTGTGGGGTGGCTTTCTAGACTGGCAATAGGCCAGGCTGCCTCGGTGCTGTGCCTCGTGGCAGGACAAATTCCAGCTCACCCTCTACCACATGAGTTAGACACATTCCCACACGCCACCAGTGCAGCAAGGAAATGGCTATGGGTTTTTTTGCAAGACAAGAAACATGCCCTCATCTTCCCAAACTCGCTCTAAGGATTTCTTGGTAAACTAGGGAATCCTGACGGGGCAGATCAGAAAAGCTCCTCCCATGCTCTTGATGGAAAGCAGAGGTGTAAATATATAAACGTGGAGTGATTGATTATACGCTGACTTCCAGGATTTGTATCTAAGAATAAATGTATCGTCTTACTTCCGTACTGAGTGCTGGCAACCTGCTGCTTTCCTTCAGCCTCACACCCTGCGACTCTCAATGAACAACACTGGTCTCTGTTTAATCACAGTCTCTATATAACCAGAGACCGGATATATAAGCGCTTGTGTATATAGCAGAACAAAACAGAAGTGATTGCACAAGCAGCAGAGCTAACAAAGCTTGGTTTTTTTTACAGATTTGGATCTCAGAGCTGGATTCGCAGGTGTCTAAAGAGGTGTGAGCACAAATCTAAATTTTCTGGTGTGAAGGATGTTTTTATTAAGATTTCTTGCTGTCTGCCTGTCATTAGGGGCCCTCCTTTGGGTCTTTCTCCTCTATGTGCTGCCTGATTCCCTGAAGCATGCAGGAATCTCCAAGGTCCTTATTCCAGTGTCAAATTTCATAGAAGTTAGTTCACTGATTCAAAAGTTTCAAGAATAGTAAATAAGCTGATTCAAAAGAGTGTACTACCATAAACTTAATTTTCTTAGGATATGAAGCTAAACTCAAGCGTACAGACTTCATCTGGTACAATCCCCATATCCCTTATCTTAGCCCAAGCAACCCTGAATGCACTATCCCATGGGAACAGCCTCTCCCCACTCAGTGGCACAGGGGTTGCATGTGTCCCAATGCAGGTGCAAAAGACATCCCATTCACGGGGGTGATATTTACAATTACAGAAAAGGGTCACTGGACAAGGACTGGTTCTCACCTGTCCTGTGTCTCTGCCGTAGACGAAATGCTAGATTTGGGGAAGAAGAAGGAAATATTTCTCTGAAAGATTATTTGTAAATAAAGAGAAAAAACCCATACCAACCAAAGCATGGTAGCTGTTTGAGGCCATTCAGACAAAGTGCTGGCATTAATCCTGGCAGAAAGCTCAGTGAGTTGATGAAAGCGCGTAAGAGATCAGTTTAGTACCTAGCTATGCAGTTTGTCAGCAAACCCACCATTCATCATGCTGACATAATCTCCCCATAACTGGGTACCAACATTCACAGGTAGGGTAAGAATAAGATTCTGCTACAATATTTGCTGAGGTTTCTTTGCCATGGACTAATTTGACGAGTAGAAGATCTTTCTGACCCAATCTGGTATCTGGTATGGTATGAGATGGTTAAGACACAAGAAAAAAGCAGATTACTTCTTGGTAAATACACTGACAAATCTTACCAAATGTGATGAATTTCCCCTAATTCTTCCACTACTCCTTGCTAAGTAAATTTTCTACCTCCCAAATTATGCCACCGATGATATTTTCTCTGAAAATATACAAATTTCTCCTTCTTTTAGGGAAAAACATGTGAACAAATACCCTGCTGTATGTACTCTTCTCCCAGACGTCTTTAAAGCACCCACATGCCCCGCACTCGAGTACCACTAGATGTCCGTGTTTGCCATCACACAGCAAGCTCTCTGCTGTAAAGAATTAACTCTCACTTGTCTTCGAAGTGCTTAGCTTAGTGTCATGTGCGGTGTCTGGGCACGAAGGAGCTGGTTCAGACGGGACCCCAAGACCCCTACCTTCCAATGATACGGGCAGAGGATGTTCCAGAATGTTTAAAAATTTCTACAGATGGTTCAGGTTAATTTTTGAAAAATAAGTCATTTTCATTGCTTAAGGGGGAGAGGTGAAACAGTCCTGAAATATTCCAGGGAAAAAAGCCTGGTGAAGATAGAACTTGGCAAAGTCTGGGACTAACAAGGCACTTTCCAGGGAGCATCAGCCTGGGAAGTGCTACCCTAAGCAGCTCCCCACGCCCTGCCTGCGATGCTGCCCTCTGCGCTGCGGGGCTGCTAACCTCCCATCAGTCTGTCGCAGGCCTTTGCCAGTCCCGTCTCAAGTAACTGAACATCTGTGATACAAACAGATGCTTCAGTTAGGGCAATGCCTGCAAACACTATCCAGAGGAGGCAGGTGTGCTCCACGACCCTCAGGTACCATCTACCCTGAGCTCCTGTTTCCTCTGATTCATTAAAAATAGCGATCTAATATAATGAGAACTGGAAGTAATCACCCCCTCTAGGAGCTGTTTGGCACCTGGTGTGATCAAGCTCTTCCTCAGCAGGGGAGATACTCACGCACCCTCCCCACAGCCCCCAGCTTTAGAAGCCTACCTTTGATGTGTAAGGGATGGAGCTAACCTCCCTCAGCTCCTTGGAAGCTGTATGAATTTGTATCACCTGCTCCTCCAACATCCTCTGGATGCAAACATGGCCCAGAGCTTCCCCATGCTCCAACTCTCTGGTTGGAGCCAGTGCTACAATAATACGTTTTCAGGGAAAGACCCCCTCTTTGGCAGGAAGAATTAGGCAGGTTCCCTTTTACAGGTGCAGGCAATAGGTGCAAGCAGTTAGCTCAGGTAAGGGCCCACAGATCATTTTTAGGTGCCAGCTGCAAAGAAAAAGTCCCCCTTCCTTTTGCCCAAGGACTTCCAAATGTTACCATGCCTGTTCTGTGTCTTACATACCACCACACCACAAAGAACCTTTACTTACAAATTAACCCACAGCAAAGAAACCTCTCTAGAAACCTTGTCTTATAATAACACATACACGATTTGTAAGCCACTGAGGAATAATGCAAATACAAGTGATTCCCGATGACAGAAATCCTTACACCTATGAAGTGATCCCTCAAGCTATTAGTTACTTAATTTGTTTTCAGAGAGTAGTTTTCCAATCTCAGAGAAGTACATCATGCTTCTATGTCGGAGCATGTAAATGGGAATACAGGTGGGCTGCTGGTTTCTCACACATATTGCATTTGGTTCGTAAAGAGAAAGAGAATAGAGAACGCCCTTAAGGTTGAACTTCACTGTTAAATGGCTTCATATTTTAACATGTAATGTTCACTTTTATTATTCCTGTGATAAAAAACACCATTAAAAGCCACTGACTGGACATATTTAAAACCCAGACAGCAGTTTAATCTGTGTACAGTACAACAAGATCGGTGAGAGACATTAAAATAAAAAAAAATAATGCAACATGCCTTTGCAGAGCACAAGGCACACCTGAAAGATCTGTCACAGGGACAAATCTAATGAATTACACAGCAAGCAACAGCTCTAAAATCAAGAAGAAAAGGAAATGGTAGAAGCAAACAGCAAAATGCAATGAGGAAGCAGGAATGCCCCAAGCAGACCCAAGCAAACGTGCTGTATGTCCCAAGAGAAGCTAGCAGGAGCCCCAGCCTGTCTCCACTGTGCCTGCCACCAGCTACCCATCTCTTGTCCTCTGCCTTCACTTGTTTCTGGCCTAGAAAGCATCACTGGGTATTCAGTGTGTTAGTGTTTTCATCAGGATGTTCTACAACAGACCAAACCTGAGCTAGAACGGAGCCCTGCCCTACACCACCAGTGCAACCATGGGGCCATTGAGCACTCTCCTCTCCACTGCAGGGCATTGCTCGTAAACCTCTGAGCATCGGTGTGAGCAGTTTATCTCGGGCACTGACTCTGGTCGCTGAGTTGTGTCATGACTCACATGAGCCTTTTTGCTTCTGGGAGCACCCAACTAAGTGCCCGTCAGCTTCAAGCAACCAAAATGATCCCAGGCACGGTCATGTGCTGCAGGAGCACCCAGGGTGCTCCAAGTGCAGGCGCCAGCACAGCTCTGGGGATACCAGCTCATGCAGGATTACTATGAGATGGTCCTTCCTGAATCATGGTATGTGTGCATGGCCACTGCTGCATCTGTTTAGCTGTCAGCCACAAAGCAGCAGCCAGAGGAAGCAAGGCTGAACACGAGCGTCACTATACTGCAGATAAAAAACACCTATCAGGTCACAGGCTGTCCTACCTTCCCTCTAAAATGGATCTTAAGTAGTAAATCCGCTCCAGTTAAAAGGGAAGTGGGAATGAATAGCTGTCTAAGAGGGTGAGCAGGGAAGACCCTGTGAGCTGGACCACAGCCAGCATTTTGATGCTGCTCTCTCCTCCCAGCCAGCCCTGGCGAAGATGCTCCATGTACCTGAGCAGTTCCTCTGGCTCAGTGCTGTATTTGAATCCCTGAGCTGGATGCTGAGGAGCGACTACAGCTCAGGCAATCTCACTGCCACTCACTGAAGTACACAGATCAGTTATACCTGGAGTTCCCCATTTCCAAATACACCTACAGGTTGGTCAGACCCTTCTCACAACTGAGTAGTAATAGAGAATAGGAGAATAAATGTCAGTGCATTATACCCATCTCTCACCTTTGCATCAACTCCTTTTGAGTATCACACTGCCTGAAAACACAGTAAGCTCAAGCTGCCATACCTTTGCCAAAGCCTATACATTGTCATTTGTCTGGCCTTTATCCTGACTGCCAAAGATGCTGTGTCAGTATGTAACCACGAGAATCCTCTCATGCAATATTAAGCTATTTAAAAATAGATTTTAATGTAAAGAACCACGACCAGCCCAACTCGCTATACTAAATTATCCAGCATACTGTTATTAAAATTGCTGTATCATTTGTTCATATTTCTCTTCTTTTTCTGCTCCTAAAATGCTTGAATTTCCCCTTCAGTATATTTTCAATCATAAAATTGTATTCAGAAGCAGAACCAGCGGTGCACAGCATCTGCAGATGTAGGTAAAACCCAATATATTTCAGGTAGGTAAGAAGTTGTTTACTCTGCAGTACAAATCTCAAGCCAGCATCTGATTTTCAGTCAAAGAATCAGCAATGGAGAATGAATCTATCAGGGTCAGTAGAGCTGCTCAGAGTATTTAAGTATTTTCAAATATGCCAACTGCGTTGTAGAAATCCACACTAGCTGGTTATTTACATATATGCAATAGGACACAGAGCTCTGCTAGTTTAAACAAAGCATTCTGTGTGGTGCAGCAGTGTGTCCTAATATAAATTGCTAGCGTTCTGTTCCTCTTCGGCTTTCTGCCCATCTGGTTTTGGCTGACAGCCAGTTTTGGATAGAAGCATTTAGTCACCATAAACAGCCTATTTCAAGAGGCTGAGAGAGGCAGCAGGAGCAAGAATGGCATTTGCATTCTTATCAAGAGATGAAAAAAGGTGAATAAGACTACTTAGACATGTATTCTGTCTGCATTGAAACAGATCCAGGAGCTGTCATTTTAGCTGGGGGACAGGCACGAGAAATCTTATCCCCCTGCGGGATTCTTTGTGAAAATTTCTGTAATTTTGCAGAGATTTTCTTTGTACTGGGAGGTTAGAGAGAGATATAAAATTCAGAAGAAGCCTTTGAGGAATTTCGGTACTAGAGAATTGCTTTAGCTTTCTTATTTTTAACAGGCTGTTTGGAGTCACCCACGTTCCTCCCTCTAAAGCCTCTACAGCTCTGAAGGATGCTAAGCTGAGAGCTCTGGCAATTCTGGTGAAGGCTTCGCTGCTTGGCACGGAGGTGTTTCTATGGGGACGGACTGCATTTCAGGAGCTATGAGCAAAATTAGAGCTAACCTTTTACAGTCAGCAGAATTGCTCTGGGTTGAGTTCACAATCAGAAATTCAGTGGAGAGTACCTGGCTCATCCCTGAGTCTTGCTTAGTTCTCAGGACCCACTACCCATCTTCCATTAGGATGGAGTCGTCGCTTCCCACCCTTTCTGTTTTGCCTGACCAAACAAAGAGGAACACTGCCCGAGCTTCACCAGGAGGTCTCTTTGTATTTAAGCAATGAGTCAAACACATTATTGGGGTCATGGTGATAGCCCTGTGGCCCAAATGTACCAGCTTTGCTCCTCTTAGCCAGGAGATAACAACAGAGGGATCTGGAAGGGCAGCATTCTATAAATCAAGACCCAGTAAGTTATTCCACAGCAGAAAGAAGAGACAGACATGGCACGTGGGACATAAACATGCTAACAGAAAGGAAATCTGGTGTTGTGGTCTCAAATAGCACATACCTTTCCTGTCCAGCATCTCCTGCTGGTGTCCCTACGAGATGAGCATATCCTGATTGTGCTGGAATTTCCACTCCAGCATATGCTGACATCTGCATAACAGCTTGAATGGGGCTGGCTGAATTATTTCTGGAGCCTTTTTCCCAAGAAGTAAGACTAAAGTTCACCTAAATTAAACAGCACATCCAACTATAAAAAATGCTTTTGAAAATAAAGCAATGAGACTGTTTCACCCAACAAATCGAACCAGAGCATCAGTCTGTGTTTGATCCTATGAGACTGAGGGTTTTCCTATGGCATTTGATTCAGAGAGCTGGCACCCAAATTCTGTTCCTTTCCTTTTCCTGGAGAAGCAAAAAACGGAGCACATAAAATCTGTGTTTCCTCAGTGACACAGAGCCAGCACAACTGGCTCCAAACCCCTTTGGTACCAGTGTTGCAGAAGGTGAGAATGGCAGATGGACAAAACCCTCCAAGGTAATCCCCCACCTGCCATATTTCACAGCCACAAGATGTTTTAAACTCACCCAGGGTTAATAAAAGCACAAGGATAGACTGAAAACAGGGAGAACTGACTATTTGCTTTCTTTTGTTATGTCCAGCATAGTCTGAGCAAGGCAGACAGTCTTGACCCAGGAGGTCAAGGGTTTCAGTCAACAGATGATTCATCAAACATCAACTCCCAAGACACTACTAGTGAGCACACAAAATCTGATCAGGGATTCTGGCCAGGAATGTTGTGCAACATCCCCAGGTACAAACAGCACAGGCAAAGTGCACACAGTAAAAGGTCTATGCAGCTGACGAGTTTAAAATAGAAACCCAGTAGTCTGTGTCACATACCTGGTACCACCGGAGAAGGAAAATTCAAGTCCAAGAGAAGCTTTAGAAAGACAGGGGCCAAGCACACTTTGCAAGGGCCAAGGGTGCACACTGCACACATCTGTCTGTATCTAACCAGGGTGTTCTGTCCTGGCCAAAGTTCTGAGAAGGGAGGAATCAAATAATCTTCCAGCAGCCCTGTTCCCCCATCAGACAGTGTTCCCAGCTGATAATCACCCCCACTCTTTGCTTGTCAGCAGAGAACCTACAGCTTCCCTGATATCAACGTCAGGGAATGATTAGGAACTACAGGTCCCTGATTAGCCACCTCTGCTTTTAAAGGACACTGAAATAAAAAGTTACATGAAGAGCTATGAACAATGGCTCACAAAAACCAGAAGAGAGACCTCAGACTGATGTCCTCTTGAGAAGGAAGCAAATAATATTCAGAGGAAAAGCACAATGAGATCTGCCTGAGGATACTTTAGAACAAAGCAAATCTCAGTTTATGCACAGGATCAAATCGGCTTGATACACATATCCCCAGGTTATATTTCCTTTATAATCTAGATAATTTAGACAGGCGGGTTGGTGCACAGTTACACTTTTAATGGAGTTATGAAAAGTGATATAATTGTAAACAATACCTGCAACAGGTCTTGCCCCCTTTGTCAAATAAAACCCAGAATTGTCCAAGAGGAGCAATTGTAGATTGCCTCAAAGCTGTTTTCCTGCTATGGTCCTGCTCTAAGGAGTGAGTGTGTGAAGGCAGTAAGGGGATAAACTTGTACTCTCTTCTTTACCTCTGCTAGCATACAGGGATCAGGATTTAGGGGCTAAGTACCCCTGTATTTTAGGTACATACAAGCCTGATTACATTAGATAGACACCCTGCGCAGCGGTCAGCCATGCCCAGCTCCCAGCACAGTCATGAGCAGATGGGAGGATCTGCCTTCCTGTGTCTCAGCTCCAGCAATGCAGGTTCGTCGCAGACCCTCTGCTGATCTCCTGACCTGCCTCAGGTGCTCTGGGTTCTCCTAAACACACACACCTTAGGAATGAAGGCTGGATATCTGATGGCAGCATGGATGGGGAGCCCAGCAAACAGAAATGCAAGAGCCTGCACTGATGCTTGGTAGCATCGTAGCAAGCCACAATGCTCCTTCAGGGATATTAGCTCCTCAAAATGGCTAAGGATCTGAACAGAGAAACCAAAAACACAATGAAGGATTTAAAGTATCCCCAAATGTTTTTTTTTCCCAAATTGTTGAATTCACAGAACAGATGTTTTATATAAAACTGGCTTTATTTTTAATTGGAGGAGATTATTCAAACTATGTCTAAGCCATATGGTCCTGTAAGGCTGACTCCCCTCTGCCATTGCTGGAGAGGCTAACTTGGCATCCCTCTCCTTTTCCAAGTTGTTTCCTTTTTACTGATTTAATAGCTACTGTTTTTCTATTTTATTGTTGGTCCCTAGGTCCTGTTACCATAAGTCAGGGCCTTAGGCCCAAAATGAACCCAAATGTGGATTTGGATAAGTTGCTTTTAATGATTTTCAGTAGTAGGTTGGTCTAATCGAACATAAAGGGAAATGCAGATTTGAGATGACAGAAAACACATCAGGAGGAACGATGACAGTGAGTGGCATTCATCTCCAAGCTGCCGAAGGAAGATGTGGTCCTAGCTGGCAGTTGGAGGCAGCCAGGCAACCCCACAGACCCTTCTCCCTCTTTCCCAAGCTGTTTTCCCTAATGCCTGTAGTTTACTGGTTGTTATACTGAAGTCTCATCCTAATGCTATGCTCCAGCTCAGTGCTCCCGTTAATCACCAAATGAAAATAGGCCACTGCTGCTGCCAACAGGCTGCATGGGTGAACTCTGCTCAAAGCAATGCCCACTTCAAGCAGGAGAGTTTGCAAAACTGTTGGATGCCCCATACTCTCAGTGGGTGTTTGGCACTGCGGAAAAATGATCTTGAGGGAGATGATTGCTTGTGTTTGAGTCCTCCCTGTTGCTTGCCTTGTCCACTGCACCCACTGAGCTTTTTCAGCATTACGGCATGATGTTCAGCCGTCGTGATGGGCTGCAGTTTGGGTCCTAACAGTTAAATCCTGGGGCTTTCATTCTCCGCTCCATAATACCGCTATTTACTTGAGGTGACCTCATTTGCCAAGTGATGTAACAGGGTGCACGATCGAGCCTGGCACGTCTAAGCAGATGTTTTCAGTGGACACAGAAACGGCATTATGAAACAAAAACATTGCCTAAAACCTGAGCAGCACAAGAGATTACAACGGCCTTTATGCAGATCAGCTTACCTAAAATAGTGTTGAAAGGCCTTTGGCTGCAGTCGTATGCTTCCCTTTTTAAAATGAGACTCTTGCTTGTGCTACTGTAATGTGGCTCCCAAAGGAACCAGCAGCTGCAGGTTTTGAATTTTATCATTCCTGGCCTCTCTGTTTGGTAGAGTTGACTGGAGCATGTCCAGAGGACACTCCTCCCATAAAATTTTCTTCTTTAACTACAATAACATAAAATGCTTGCACACTTCTTTTTTTGTGTGTTTTGGTTTAGTTTCTAACAAGGCAGTAAATTCTATTTCAAACAAGAATGGAAATTCAAAGAGTTGGATAGTCGATCTGGCTTGCTTTGTTTCAACTGAAAGGCAATGCTCATTGACTTTGCCATTTACATTTGCTGTTATGTCACATTACCAGGGAGGGCTAAATATGGATCAATGAAGTCCAGCACAAACAAGTGGAAGATTGAGGGGAGCCTGAAAGAACTTGCTATGTTCATTTATCAAAGGATGAGCAGAATAACGAGGTCTATTGATAAGCACATTCCCAGCTCCTGCTTCATTTCTGTCACTGAAGACACTTCAGATAAAATACTCTGGCCTGTGCAATCACTGTTACATGTAAATGGTTCCCGGATGAATATGTTCATGTCTGTTCTTGCTAGATTCAGTTTCAGCAATATAGAGGCCTCCATTTTCAAAGACAGATGTCAATGTTTACTCACAACTCTCATGCATGTGTTCTTTTGTTCCTCAAAACCACATTTCTCTTGCATACAACACATGCAGAGGAAAGTGATACGCACTGAGCTTAAAGCATCCTCAGGGTATTTGACAACATGAAATGCAACAGAGTCCAGGATAAACAAAAGATTTTGGTAGGCGAGTCTGAAATTTTCAGCATGAGATCCAAGTATACATAAAGTTTGAATTTACCATATTCAGCGAGTCTCAAAAGCCATGTGGAGGCCACGTTCAGGGCAGCTCAATTAGAGAGCTACTGCTGGGGATTTCAGAGGTGCAGAGGAGGGATAGAGCCGGAAGTCAGTGAAGTTCAGTGTGAATTGAACATTTACTTCCTCTGGGCTTCTTTTGAAAATCCTAGGCTAAATCTCTATCTTATCCTTAATTGGCAGATATAAAGATATGTGCTCAGGGGAACTACGGTTGGGTTTTTGCTAGTAACTGGGAAATCAACTGTGTAAGAAATCCTCTTGCAGAAAGACAGTGAATCCATAGTCTGACAGTGGATCTGACTTGCTTTGTTTCAGCTGGAATAGCAAGGGATGTTGGGGCATCCTAGCTGCAAAGGAGAGGGACAATGGGAGCCCATGCTGCTCATTTTGGGGGGGGAGTGGTGGAGCAAAGGAAGATGGTGAATACCAGCAGCGGTAACTAACAGGTCAATAAACAGCCCCCAGTGCTGAACAGCTCTTGTAATGAAACTGAGCAATTTCCATACACAACCTTGATTCCCTTTGAGATAAGTTTCCCAAACTGCATATCAGGGAACCCTAGAATGAAGAAAGAAATTATTAACCTTTTCTTAAACTCCACTTACTCTTAACATTCACAGCCTATCCTCCATACATGTGTTTATACGACATTAACATTACATTAATTACGCCTACTTATCTTGAACAGGACACTTCCTTGGCTGAATGTCTCCTTTTCCAGGCACAGAATCATGTTCCCTTAATAAATTTAATTTCACTAATTCATTATTTCTTCATCTATGCTGTAAGATTTTTGGCACAAGCATCTGCTTCCTTTCATAAAATGCAAGCACATTTTGGACAAGAATGATAATGACAAATAATAAGTAAGCAATTTCCTCTATCCCAGGCAATACAGTAGCAGAGCTGTCTGTCCAAACCTCATTAACCCTTAACCAATTTAAAGAAAAAAACTGCCGAAATGCTCTGGTTGCCAGAACGAGTCCTAAGGCTTGAACTAAAGGAGAATTAACATAGCCTTTACTGCACGAAAAGGGATTTTACTGTTGCATCACCACACGTAACACTAATTATGAGCTGGTGGTGTTTTCAATGATATATTTCTGCAAGAAAATTACGAAAATACAACGTAAAACTTGGTTTTTTTCCCTTTCAGGACTCGCACGCAAGGCCTTAGCAAGTAGTGACCCTATTAAGAGCACGTACATTACTTATCACAGCCTGCCCTGTTTCCTTCCCTGCTTACCGATTCCCCTTTCTGTCCCACAGCAAGAAAAAGGACTCTATCCCACTGCTCTGTGTGGTACCATAACTAATGTCTGGATTGGCCCAAGGTGCAGATGAATGCATTCACCCCTTTTCTCCCCACGGAGGACAGGGGCAGCAGGGGACAGTGGTGGTTCCTGTGCCCCAAGAGCTGGGCTGTGGCTGTTAGAGATGGGGAGTAGGAGACACAGGGGTCCTCTGAGACAGGCCCCTTCCCTGGAATTGCAGGTAACCGTTTTCGATGCTTAATGTTGGATAGCGTAAACATCAATCAAATGGCTAAATCCTGAAAGTTTGAAAAAACTTCTGGAGTTTGCTGGTCTCAAAAAGTGAAGCATGCTCTGTACAGCCTTTCCATCCACTTTCCAGCTAGAGGGGCTTTAAAGAAAAGGAGAAAACTGATTTAAAAAATCAGGGCAATGGTTTTTGACAGAATTTTTCTCCGTTTTTAAAAAAAGTCTCTAAATTGCAGGATTTGAAGAGACAGTTTGGCATGGAAAGTTTAAAAGAAAAGTAGAGGGGCCAAAGGACATTTCAGAACCCTAACAAATCTCTCTCTCATGCTCCGCACTGAACTGACAGAATTTGATGCAAGAGGCACCCGCCCTAAGTCTAATTCAGGAGAGCACAAGCTCAGCAAAAATCAGTAAGACTTAAACTGTAAATTGTGTTCTTTTGTGAGTCAGGACTGCTGTGAGTACTTGCAATCAGGACAAAACAAGAAGCAGCCCCCAAAACTGGAGAAGCATTTAAGTATGTGGTGAGACCATTTGATCACATAAATCTGCAGTATCTGTAAGGGGTAGGATGCTATTTTGTGTCTGGAGAGAGGGATGTGGGTCACTGCGAAATTCCATTCCCCGGTCTCTATTTGTTCTCTGCGTATTACACGGAGCACATGACAACTTCATTATAGGAGCACCTTCAGCACTAGGCCATACATTTTGCCATGCCTGTTTCCCTATTGGTGGCAACAAGAAACTTGAATCTTGTTTCAAGAATGTCTTTAAAGCCTTTTTCTTGTCTTCCAGCCACGGAGTCCCCAGATAAAAGTAAATGATACTACAGAAACTTTAGGTAACACAAAATACCTTTCTGTGAGGTTGAAATTACCAGTAAGGTGTTAAAAGAAATGAAAATGTAGAGGAGTGTACAACATTTTCCAGACTGAAGCCAAAGAGAATTATGGTTCTTCACAGATATTTCCAGAGTATTTATGCATCCTCATCACAATGGCAATACTACTCATGTAGCTAAACCTTATTTCTTTCATATGAAGGACAGTCTCATCTTCTACGGGAAACTAAATGTTTTTACTCAGTTTTATTTTTTTTTACCCCCTTGAAACTTGGCAGCCATTTGACATCATCCATCTCTATTAGGATGCCATGGGTTATCAGTTCAACACTTATCTTAATTCACTGGATATTTGGAAAATTACAATCCTAGATAGTTCTTGCTTGCAAAGATTTCTACAACTCGCTGGCTCCACTACACACATTTGGTTTACATTTGTACAGAAAATGTCATTTACATTGGCTGACTCCATTTTCCTTTTCTGATCGCCGTACGTCATTTTATGCCATTCTTTTTCTCAGTCTGAATTCCACTTTCTAACTCAATATGATTTGAATCACCATCCATGTCATGGGTTTTTCTTCTCCTCTTACAAACTATATGATAGGAAATATTCTGTTGCATATTGTTTAACAACGGCAAGGGCGCACTTTAATTTATTAGAATTATCATGTGTCACCACAGACAAGAAATACAACTCATGTAAATTAATGTTTTAGCCATGGTAACAGAAACTGCATCAACTATTGACACAGTGCCATTCTTTAACTGATTCAAAGTCCTCTGCAAACACATCTGTGATTTTGCTAGTAAACATGAAGCAGCAAAAATGAACGGCTTTCCCTGATCACACACTTTTCTTGAAAAGAGAAGCTTATTTTTAAAGGAATTGTTAAAGCATTTTTTAATTACTAAAAGTGGGAAGGTAGTCACAAAAGGAACACCGATTGAATCTCACTTTACAAAAAGAAAATACAGCCAGTCAATAACAGTAAACACAAAAGCTTTACAGTAAAAAATGGGCAGGAAAGCAGTCATTCCAAAAATGGGCTACAGCTTATTGCCATACGTCTACAGCCATAGAGGTGGTGTAATAAATATAGGTTTGGTTTTCCCTTTTTATACAAGTGTTTCTGAAAAGCTCCTTTGCTAAACACTAGCAAAACCTTTACCCTCAAGCAAAGCAAACACACTGAAGGAGTTTGGTGCTCTTCTTTAGAGACACAAGTTCTCCTCTCGCCACCCTCCAAGAGGATACCCAAAATAGGAGGCTTTGTAGAATGGCACCGCGTGAGCAAACGCCTCTTAGCTGGATTTCTTGGCGAGCGAAGGCTCCAGCACCACCCACTTGCCGTATCAATCTGCCGCAGACCAGGAAAACTGTGCTGGGACTCAGATAACATTTTCTAAACCTTCCCACAAAGTTGTTTAGAATCAGGGATGGAGAATGGAAAAGCCGACATACCTTCCCCACTGGCAGTTCAACAGGTGTGTGCTATATTAACTAACCCTGTCTCCCTGCCACTGCCACCCTGACGTCACTGTCACTGGGTTGACAAAAGGTTTCCATGACAAACCAGAAAGCTGATCTGTTATCTCCCTTTCCGCGGAAGCTGAAATGCCCTCTCTCCCATATTCTGCTAGAACCACCCATCGTGGTTTTGGCACGTAGCACAGAGGGGGCGTTTTTGTGATTGATTTTGATTTCTCTCTGCTCTGGGAAAGAGAAACCGAGTTGTTTGTTGTTTTTCCCCTAACTTAAAATAAAGGGTGTCACCCTCTTCCCACTGAGATCCCACCCACCTCACCCACAGCACAATGGCCTCTGCAGGCACGTTGACTACCATGCTGAAAACGAGAACAGATAACGCTGCATGAGGACAAACTTTGAAGCAATGAACAAAAACACTATTAAGACATTTGACTCTCTTCTTGGCTATAATTTATTACCTCTACTAGCAGGCATGGCCCATAATAGTTAGCAGATGTTTGAAACATCTCATTTTGAACTTTGCCTCAGATTAAAAAGAAACCTTGTAGTGTTTGAACAGCAGCTGCAGAATGAAATAAGGTTTCCTTCCTAATGTGACAGAAACGTTCATCCCAGCCTTAAACAAGGAGGACTGTTTTATATTCTGTAAATACCGAGGAAGCTAAATTTCTGTGCACAGGCACCCACACATTATAAATTTTATATGTGTCTAATTTTCAGGAATTGACATGAAATCACCCCAATGGAAAAGGCTGGCCCAGCTGCCTGGATGCTTCTTAGGTTTTTGCTACAATTTACTCCATCCTACAGCTCACTGCAAGCAGGAGAAGCCGGATTTGGCCGGGAACACTATGTTCGCAAAATCACAGGGCCAGATTTATTTATTATCATTGCTATTCTCACTGCATCGAGGGAGAATCTAGCAGTCCTCAAAGAGGATCACATCATGGGTATGGAAACAAAACCCAAGAATCTTCAAGGAGCAAAGAAATACGTTTCACTACACCTGTGCATCCCCACCAGCCTTACTGCCATGGCCCCAGCTGGGATTTTACCCTGTGCAGCAACGCAAATTCACCCTTTATTTAAGCACTGGGGCCTGATGCTAAATTCAATCTCATGGGCATAGTCCCTGAGAACCTTTTAGGACAACAATTTCCCTACCTCTTGTTCCTACAATGATTAAACTTCAGCCAAAGGCTAACTAATTAACTGAAACAGATGGCTAACCTTCTGATTTGAGGAAGTTGACATACAAACAGCTAATTTAAAAACAGGTTTAGATCTCAAAATGAATTATTGTTCCCTTTCAGACTGCACGGGTTTCTTCCTTGCTTGGCAGCGTGGACACCTTCTGAGTTTTTCATGAACTCCTCGTACTTGCAGGTTTCTGTCTGGGCACAAACAGAGCTCTTGTGTGGCAGAGCCCCAGTATGAAACAGATTTTGAAAGATCTGCTGTAGTGAACAAAGATGGCCCTGGCCCTTATGCATCTGGTTTGAGTTAATATTTTTATCCCCTTAGAATACACGAGATTTTTTCCTAAGCTAGGCTTTTCCTAGTACACATGTTTCTTCTGATTTTAGTAACATAAGGTTGTAATAGTCTGCTCTCGAACAGATGTGATTTTGGAGCCTATCCCAAGCAGTACTGCTCACCTTCAGAGGGAGGCGAACGCTAAACCTACTATTGTCTTTGGGGAAGACAAAATGCTTTTCGTTCACTCCTGTTAAAACCATTTTAAGTCCTGCTGCACGACAGCTGTTTACAGCTAGTGTGGCATGCAATATTAAAGAGGTTATTGCTGAATATGAAAATAGCTAAGGCTTTTGCAAATATAATCAACGTATTTAATTCATTGTCCCAGTGAGGTTCACAACTCTTACGGCCTTCAAACCAGTACAGGACTTAAAACATACACTTAACCTCAAGCCAGGGCTAACTATTTCTACTGAGCAGAGCGCAGCATATGCTTAACATTAGGGGCATGTGCTTAACGGGCTCATGACACAAGTCCTGGTTTATGATTCAGCGCAAGCTATTTGCAGCTCTGTGTTCATCTTCCTTACGGCCAGTAACGTGCCCATGAAATTACGACAGGCCAGCGGCAGGAAGCAGAACGCTGGTCTCATCAACTGGGGCCATTAGGCTGAACCAGCAGGGCACACAGCACCACTGCGGGGCAAGCCCTCGTCAGTGTATCCCGTCTGCTGCCACGGAACAGGCGCAGGAAAAGCACCGCAGCTAATGAAACACCGTAGCTGTTTAGCATAAAGCAGCTCTATGGGGCAATAGTACCCACAGGTGTTTTTACTACAGATTTAGAGGAACTGCACCACTCCCAGCAAGCGTCAATGCTCTAGACTCTGAAAACACATTGCCTGCATGTATTTTTTATTTAATTACCATGATTTTCAAAAATTTGCTCTGCAGTGCTCAGAGCAGAGTCATTAATCTTCAACAATCTCTTTGAGCAACAATTTCAACTTTTATGAGGCTGAAGCCCCTCTAAAGCAGTGGCTGTATTGTCTGACCGCTGGATTTTATGCAAGGCAGTTGTCATGGCAACATGACGGAGAAGGGAGAACCCAAACAATAATTGAGCATCAAAGCATTGTAAGTGCAGGGAAAATTCAGAACTAGATTCCATATTAGAGCCAAAGGCTGTCCAAACTGCAGATTTTAAAGCTTAGGAAGACTGGATATTATTGTAAGCTCTCCTGGGGATGGCTGTATTCCAGTAATGCATTATCACTGATTTGTTTCCATTATAATCCATCCATTTCACTGAAAATGACATGTTTGTGGGGCAGTGGAAAAGCAATCTGAATAGGAACAATTGCACATCTCTGCTTTTGGTAGAGAAAAGAGAAAGAAGGAGGAGGAAAAAAGGTTATAATCAAAACTGTATTTCAATAGCAAGCCCGGCTGTCGTAAAAATAATAATGGTCTTGGCCAGCCGCTTGTTGTGAAATAATGAACCTTCTGCACCTTTATAATATTATTGCAAGCATTCTATAGAGCACCCTAATAAAAATGGATGGCTAACTAAATGAGAAAAGGCTGCTGCATTGTTTTATGAGGCAGTAATCCAGTTCCAGAACACATAAATCGTAAACCCCAAACCAAAGTTTATACCAAGAACACAACGCAACTTTATTGTTATTGTTAGCCTGTTGCTCTTGCATATGCTGTTACAGATGTGTTTGCAAAATAATTAAAATATTAAAGAGTTAGCAACAGAGCAGAGCAGAACTGTGTCTTAAGAGTGCTCAGTGTCCCAAGCCGTTACGAACATGCATGTAAGGAAGGTGCTTTTTTAATACCCACAAGGATTGGTGTGCTGCTTTCAGATGGGAACATACAGATATGGAAGCTAAAATAACCTAGCAGAGGGCCACTGCCTGAGACATAGAAGACCTTGGTTTTAACTCCAACTCTGCCTCTTGCCCAGTGTTTAACTTGGACCACTTCACTCTACTATATCCCTTCTGTGTCTTGGAAACAAGGATAGTGCCAGTCACCTTTTCATGAGACCGAGAACAAACTTCCACTTGAACTAGGGGTATTTTTTTTTCAAGAAACATTCAATTTGGATTAGCATATTTCTAGCAATGCAAAAGCCACCATGACTTTGGTGAAATCACCAGTCTCCTCAACACCATTGCTAGCCCTTGTACCTACAAGTGTGGCTGATAGCTCCCCTCCACGACAATGAGGTTTGCATGTACATACTACTGCATTTCTCCTAATTAGAGCAGCTTCTGGGTCCCTCTCCATGTCCTTCTGCTGATCTCCACAGAAATTATTTTGGAGATCAGAAGCTTCTGTCAATCTGCTTGAAATTTGTCCAATGGGTACAAAAGTTATTAGAGGGCAGAACACAGATGTGGAAAACATGAAAGAAAACCTTGTTTCTTTAGAAAATGAAGTTAAAACCTTTCTCCTATCATAAGGGTAAAAACAAATCTCTTCAGGATTTCTCTACAAACTCGCCTGTCCCATAATAATTCTATTTATATCTAGATCTGTCAACTAGCCAGGTTTCAAACCATTTAATACAGACCATCTTTATTTTCTATTGTTCTGCTTTTTTAGTAAAAATATCACGTGGCCCAAATCAAATGCCCACAAAAGTCTATCACTGAGACACTATTTCCTCTATTAGCTGCATTATAACCTCATAAAAAAAAACAAAACCCAAGCTAGTTTAATTTTATTTTCTATAAACAGGTGCTAATTGGCTTTACTTAAAATGACCTGATTTAATCCAGCATGAACTCAACGCTCTTTATTTGTAATTCCACTGTAATTCCTGGAGCCAATATCCCAGGTTTGCAATTCAGTTGTACCGACTAAAAACGAGACGCAGAAGAGTTTGAGAACAGCTACCTCTTCATCAAGACACAGGTGAAGTAGAATGATTTGATACTTATGAATCCTCTTACTGTTTTCGTTTGTAGGTCAAATGCAATTTCTGAAGGTTCCTCAGGATGCTTTGTGTTATCTATATCTCATGCAGAAGCACAGATAGCCATTACCATGTCCTTAGAAACGACATCAGTTTTGACTACTCTAAGTTAGACAAATCTAGGATGCGACTCTGCCATGGGAACTTGAACAGAAATTGGAAAGCAACTCTCTAATGGACATGGTATTTGTGACACAGATCCCTTGTCCCCTTCCTTCTGGGCAGGACCAAACATTCCCATTACATGAATACCTTGGAAAGCTGTCTTGCGACAGAGGTCAAGGATTGCCTGTGCCTGACAGCTGAGCTGTACTTCAATGGTCGCTGTGAACCCCAGAGACTGAAAATGACTCAGGATGGATATAATCTGAAGTTGCTCAATGCAAGTACATAAGTGCATGCATAGGCGCACGTCTGTTTGCTTGCACACTGCGGTCATGTTTTGCCAATGCTTCCTTTTTCTGAGACAGGCTAGAAACAACCTGCACAGCCTATGGGATGGAACCGTACTATCAGTGATTGCTCAGCACAAGACACTTATGGCTCTTTTCCTTTTTTATAGCTTCAGGATAAGCGACTTCCACTTAAACTGATATAGCTCTCCCACTGCCTAGGAGGCAAGACAGTCTATGGTATGATGGCTTCTTTTATTCTATCAGTTTCTGATTCAGTATTCTTTGGCTTAACTGTCACCAATTGCATGTGCATTTAGACAACCAAAGATGCTTCGGTCCCAGTCTGCTCGTAGCTGCCTCTGCCGTAATAACAAAGCATGATCTTGGACAGCTTGGCATGTGACTAATAGCTGTTCAGATTGCTTTGGCAGTTTTAGCATATGCTAATTGGGTTAACAAGGTACTAAGTGCTCCAAGGTGTTATGAATGTGGTGTAAAATAAAAAGGTCTGCTGTCAAACGCATTCATTACTCATGGTCTGCAATTTGCTTGCAGTGAGCCTACTCCAAAAGAATATTCTGCTGTTGCTCCTGCTCTTCTGCAGAAGAGACAAGCACAACAGCACAAAATGATCTTTAAGTGCTATCGTCCCATTTCTAGAGAAGGAATCTCAGCCCACAGGCTCCCTGGTATCTTTGGAGGTGCAGGCTCCCTCTTCAGCTGCAGCTGGACCATCAAGTCAGCGGGTCCTTTGCCCCGGGCTGCTCCCACCAGGCTCCTCTCAGGCAAGCAAGTCACATTTGGCCATCTGGGCACAGGCAGTTTTCCAGAAAGTTGTGGACCAGGTAGGGCTTTGCTCACCCCCCTGCTCTGCAAGGGACTCCCATATACTGCTTGGGGTTGCTCCACATGCCCTCGATCCCTGCTTTTCTCAGCCTCTAGGATTTATTGCTGTTCCCCTTCTCCTGATCCCCAACCTTTATCTCTTTAGGCATGATCCCTCATTTCCACCTCTTGCTACCCAGTCACACTGCCCAACAGTATTCCTGATCTTTGCAAAATACCAACCACGCCAGTCATACCAAAATGCTGTCCTAAGCACGCTGTGCACTCTGTTTTATGAGTAATCACAGGCAAAATAGTCCCATTACTGTTCAAGTCTACAGACCAGAGCAGAAAGTCACAGGATCAATTGTTCCCTTTGCCCCTTTTGCTGAAACACACCCAATTTATTCTCTGACGTAAGCAACAGTTTCACATGATACTGTCTCCTGCTTCTGTTAGTCCTCTGTTATTAAAATTCATATCTCTTGTCATTTCTGTAGAACTGAGCAGCTCATTATTTACTGTCCTCCCTCTTCCTCTTTCCTTTCCCATCAACACAAAAGACTTACTCAACAATGACACTTAAATTGTCATTGATTTCTGCTGTATTTGAAGTCAATAAAATAAGATAAACCACATACCTTTTCCTCATTACATATTTGACAAGAAAATCCCTGCCTGCCCGTAAAACCAAGCCATACCAGCCTGAGTAACTGTGCCAGTTATTCCATCCAGCCAAAACATCAGATGAAATTAAAACTAGATGGTGGGTCTAAATTCACTGACTAACTGGCATCAGTGAACAAAGTTCCTGGAAACAAAGAGGTTGAATCTTACATCCCAGATGTATGAGAAATGAAGGCTAGGAAATATAATTTGTTTCTTAAAAAAAAAAAAAAAAAAGGGCAGGGGGGGCGAGCCACACTATGCAGCAGAGAGGACAGTAACCCATGAGAGATATGAGAGATCAGGCAAGGAGATGGTCACCCAGTCAAGACTTTGTTTGCTAAGACTTAATCACCCAAGACGACACTCAGCGGAAGCTGGAGAGGAGTGTGCAGAAGAGGAGTTGCTCCAAGGAAGAGCTGACTGTAAATGGTAGCAACTTTTTATGCAGTGAACACTCTTTAAGGGAAAGAGGTGTGACAGCAGGAAGGAAATGTTTAATCTTTGGATCTAATGGCATGACTCTTCCTTGCTTGACTAAAAGATTAGTATTGGCTCAAAGCCAACATCAGGCTCAAACTCTCCAGTCTCAAGCATAAAGGTTCAAAGCACTGACTTGCTTGGGAAGTAAGGGAAATTCAGGTCCTGCTAAAGTCAGTCCCCACATGCTTCAAAGGGACAGAGTTTGGCCTGGACTCCTAACTGGTTCCAAAAGTGGAGGTGGGAACACACAGATGTGATGGGCAGCTAAATCCAAGACAGCTCACACGTGCACCTTTACACAACACTTCTACCTCAGTGAGTTCTGTATTTGCTATATTGCAATCGAGGAAGAGAGAAAACATCTATTTTTCTGCCCCAAAAAGATAACTGTGACCAGTCATACATGCTGTCCCTCCAATAGCTCCTGGAATCATCACTCGTGTTAGCGCATTACACCAGCTCATAATGCTGGCTCTAACCTGGAAATGCAAAAAACTAACGTCATACCAGCCACAACTTAGCAAGCAAAGAACGTAAGGTTCAAATCTCACTGACTTCAAAGGGCAACAAATACGTGCTCAGTGCTGAGCCTATACTGTGCTGAATCAGGGCTACCATTGCCTCTCTCTGCCTGCTGCTACTCAAACAGTTAGGCCACCTACCCTGAGTGCTGAGTAGAGCATGTGAAATTCCAGCTCCACATCCAGTTGCTGCTTCCAGTGGCTTCTTCCCTCCTGCTCCACCACACTGCCCCTGTAACATGCCACTGGGCTATGCAGGGGGAATGGCTGCAGCTGGATAATCTAAAACTTCCAACCCTCGTGGCTCCAGCAATTTAAAAGGAACGCACAAAATTTACCTAATCCTAAAATCCATCTTGTTGTAAGAGTTAATAGTCAGCTAATGCTATGTGTAACATTCCAAGCATGGTGCCATAAATAAGAAAGCATTTAAATAGAAGAGTTTGCAGCAAATGTTCAAATCCAGTTCCAAGATTCACTTCATAAAAAACAAAACCAATGTACTAATCTCCACTGCTGTATATTTTAAAGACATGAAAAACAGATTCAAACAGCTTCTGAGCACCACAAGCTGTTTCCACATTTTGAAAGAAAGAACAAATAACATTAAATCGGCTTTTCAAAGGCTTCTCCTTCCTTTGCATGTTCTCCTTCTTACAGCACATTTCCATTGTAACCTGGCATCGAGCCCCAAAGAGGTTTTGTTGGGGTTTTTTTCCCCAACTCAAAAATGCTTCCAGAAACAAAATAAAGTTCTTGCTACACTTAGACTTTCTCCTTAAATCTACAGAGCGTCAAACAAAGCCTTGACCAGTGCTTTCTTAAGAACATAAAGTACCTGGAAAAAAAAAGTAAGACAGGGAAAGTGATTCTCTCTCAGCCCCTGTGGTGAACTGATGGTGGCTGGAAGCCACTGGCTGAAGTAATTTGCTCTTCACAGAGGTAAATGCAGGTAAGAGCATGACTTCAGCTTTGTCTCAAGCAAAAAAAGCAAAAAATTTCATATGAAATTCTATTGTGATGAAAAACTTCAATATGGATTTTAAAAAAAACCCTCACAGTTCATTGCCCATCAGTGACTATATATAAGACAGCCTGATGTACTCTTATCGCTCTTCCTCCAACAAAGCAAAGCAGAAAATCTATTTCTAATTTTTGCTGCAATGGGTCACATTACATGCCAAGCCTTCCATCAGTTGTTCAAGATGCAGTAGAAACAGTCTCTTCTCCTGGCTTGTTAATCCTGCTGCTAGTTGTTTCAATAGCTGCTCAGGCCCCTTACAGAGAGCTGCATCACCTGTTAATAAAGTTAGGCTTTAAACTAAATTAATCTTACTTGCCACTAAAATAAGATGCTTAACAAAATTACTGAGTTGAAATTCCAGCCTGGAATGACTATGATCATAGGAAAATAAGCATTTGGATGCAGAAATAATTTTGTCATTCACCTTTAAACGGATCCTAAATACATGGACACTAATGTTCCTTGAGCATGTAATTGGTTTCCAAATGCGGTGGCTATCTAATCCTTCCTGAAATAGGCCAAATTTCTCAAAACAGAAATGCAAACCCTGCCCGTGAAGGTTTGGCCTGACTAGAATTTGAATAATGGAAACAGGTACATTTGGCCCACTAGTTCAGACCAAACTGAAGGCAGGGCAGACAAGCTGCACACAAATGACGTTTTCAATTTTATCACCATAAAGATGTCAGGAAAATCTCAGAACAAGTACCATCCATTGATCTACCTTAAGAAAGTGTGCCCAGTGGGCTCACCATGAAGTGGGACTGAAACAGGACTTGTCTTCATGCGAAGGCAGCAGTATGAACTCTGGCAAATCGCATCACTGCTCTGTGACCTGGTTTTCTCAGCCATGAAACGGCGCTGACTGCTTTGCAGTAGACTTTGAGATCTATGAATGCAGAATGTAAGACAGACATGCCATGCAAGTGAGGTCAATTGCTCCTTTGCAGCTTGTCTGCATATTTGTTAAACTGGGATTTACCATCGAAATAGAATGAAACACGAGTGAGACCTCTCCTGTTAGTGATGATTGTGAAAAAGGTAAAAACTCTTCCTAATTCTGCCATCTCTCAGGACTCATTCAATACTCACTAAACTACTAACAGCTGCCACGGTTTTCTTTCATTTTCATCAGTCATATAGATACTGCCTTGGGACACTCAGAATCGCTCCTTTATTGTCCCCCATCAAGAGTTTGTCTTAAAGATTTAAAATCACTTCCCTGCGAGATTTATTTTCTCCTCTACAGTACAAAGAAATTTAGCAAGAGAGACCCAATCTGTTGTAACTAAAAAGAAAAACTAGAAAAGTGTTCTAGCTCTTGCAATGATATTTTATATTGTTTCCCAGGAGGGGAATTATCTCCATTAATGGTGATTGCAAATCCCTGTGTACTGGGACATTAGCTTCCCTTACGCTTGTTACTGAAATGAAAGAAGACAACTAGAATATTACAGAGCTGCTTTATAAAGCACTTATCCTATTAAGTCACTTAACCTTAGTCTTTACAGAGGGATGGGATGCCCAGAAGAATTCTCTGGGGAATTTATCAGATATAACATTACAAAATGCAAAGGAAAGCCCTCATTCATTAGGATCAATTTTAGCAGTTACTGTATTACTCCTATCAACTAAAAGGCCAGGTTCACGGATGCAAGTGGCTACCTTTCAGATCTGCACCCTCGGAGGCACATCCTGCTTCTCCTGAAACACAGCAGTGCTGCTCTTTCACAGCAGCCAAGGACTGGGAACCAGTAGATGGAAAATAAATTGTATATTTGTTTAGAAGACATCCGCTTTAGACTAGCTCTTACTATTTTTATTCATTTATTCCTCCTTCCCCCAACAAAGGGAAAGTGTTTTATTCAAAGGCTGGAGGCAAACCTTACTACTACTGAAACAAAACCCGGAGCAGCCAATGGATCCCTCCAGGGATGGATTTGATGTGGAGCTAGGAGATGCTCAGAGCCAGACAGTCACCTGGTGCACAGTGAGGTGGTTTCCTTGACCCAGTAAAACAAGCTTAACTTACATTTCATCCTGTTTTCTTTCCATTGCTTTAAATGGCTTATCTTTTCTGCCTTGCATCTCTGACCCTAGCAGCTGCCTAACCCAGAGCAACAGCTCTCATCATCCCCTTCCTCCCTCTCTGCAGTATCACATAACTAATTGCATTTCAGCTTCAACAATGTTATCTTTGTCAAGAAGATAGGTGGCCAAGTACTCATAAATAACACATAGGCATCACACAATGAGAGGGTCACAAAGGAGCAACTCAAAGAACTTGAGAAAGGTTTGATTTTTAAAGTCCTTTCTCATTCCTGAAATGTCTCTTCTAGAAAGCTTTAAGGGCAGAGCTTTCATAAAGTTGAAAGGTACCAAATGTTCCGGGAGGGTCACAACTGCAGGGTTGGAAGAGAGTTTCTGCAAAATAACTGGATGTAGCACCCAGACCAGGACCTTTGAAAGAATACAAAACCTCAGAGGTATCAAAAGGTAACCCACAAACACAACCCCTGAAGGGCTGGTTCACACCTCTGTTGTAGTTCGGCCACAGAGGTGGGGGGGGGATGCAGCCAAGGTCTGCTCAGCCATTGCCACAAAACCAACGGCTGAGCAACAAAAGGTGAATCCTGAACCACAGCCCTCAGCCCCTAACCTGCACCCTGCAGTCAGCAGCTGCAGACGCCTGTGCAAAGCGGGGGGAAGGTGTCCCCAGCTGCTGGGGAAGGTATGGGGGGAGCCAGAGATGGGGTGCTTTCCGCCTTCCAAGTGCCCCAAGTACAGACTGGCAGCTTGCACAGCGGAGGCTCCTCCGTGATGCGCGGTGCCTAGCTGTGAAGGCAAAGGCCAGCCAGCTGAATGCCACTTCTCCCATTCCATGTGTAGCAACAGATAAGGAATGTGGCCCTTTACCTTTCTAAAGAGAATCAGTTTAATTCATATGAAAATCAGCTCTCGCTGCAGTATCTGTAGCAAGTCAGAAAGCTGAAGTTTCTGTGTGTGCGTTTCAATTTACTTTATCCTCTCTTTATAAATGTCACACTGTTAACTGATAGTTTAACAGCTCCAACTCCAATTTTAAAGGAACATCACATGGTTCAGTTAAGGAAAGTGTTTCTTTCCTTGGGCAGACCCCCTGCTGCCCTCTTCTACTGAGTCCTCTAGATCACGCAGTAAATATCAACACTGGAAAACTTTTAGAAGTAATAACGCCAACTGAGGCCCGAGACCTGCGGGGCACAGCTGGTTCCCACCCTCAATTCTTCCTGCAAGCTGAGAAGGCTCAGCACCTCGAGAGATGGTGCCCTAAAGACACGACAACAGACCCAACCGCCTCTTGTGAAAATAAATAACCACCAGCCGACACACAGCTTTCCTCCACGAGAGTGGAAAATACGCATGTGTGGTCCAGCCATGTTCTTTCAGTAATTGTTTATTTGCAAGTACGGTCAGGAAGTGATGCTGTAGTGTCAGGAAAAATGAACTCAAGGAGAAAAGGGGTTGTGGAGTTGCGCCATACATTTCACACCCCTCTGTTTCTCGCCCACACACATTTGAAGAGGGAGAGTTTGATTTTGATTGTTGGTGGGTTTTAAATTAATGCAAGATCCAAACAGAAAAATAAAGTTGGTCTGGAGAGCAGCAGCACTGTGATTCTGGAAACCGAGGCTGGGGGGAAGCTTTGGATGTTTCTCTCCCAGCTGTAGGTTGCCAGTAGCAAGGCATGCATGCGGTTTACAAGGTGGGGAGAACGCTGACTCCAAGGCAGGGAGGTGCCTCCTGGGGCATCCTGCTGCAAAAAGACTTGGCTCCAGAATAAATACTGCCTCAGATCACTGAAAAGACTGTGAGTTTGTGGACTAGCAGAAGCTCCCAGAAGGGCCGTCCCCATAACCTAAAGCCTTTTTCTCCCTACTGACCTGGGGTGAGAAGAGGTAAACCATTACTGGGACCTAAGGGGAAAAAGAAAACAAAATAATGATAGATTGAGCAGTGTGATTTCTCCGATCCCCTCACAGCTAGCATCTCCATTTCTCACAAAGCTCTCACCTCCCTCAGCTGTCTGCCCAGATCTGTGTTTCCCTGTGGCTTACCCTCCATGTTCCAGTTTTTATGTTCTTGTGATGGTTCGTGGTCCTCTGCGCTCACAGCTGTACTCCACCAGGCAACACACAAAGACTGAGGTAGATGCGGCCTTGTTCAAAGAGTTAAACACAGCTAACACGCTGTCTGTCTGCTCCCTTTTGCTCATAAGCAGGCACTGCAGCTTTTATGAGCACATGCCATAACGGTCTCTTCCACATGAGCATGTGTGAATGAGTTTTATAGAGGTTTTAGATACCAGCAGATTGCAACATGGGTTACCAGCAGATTGCAACCTGAAGAGAGGAAAAATATGAGCTGATAGAGTAGGTTGTGAAATTTTCCCAAGTGATCAGCTCTGGAGAAAAGTTTTGCCTGGAACTGATAAATTCCATTCACCAAGAGTCAGCCAAATCTGGACAAGGCCACCAGCACATGCTACCATCAACAACTGCTTGTATAACTCAGACTACAGCCAAGGCAGCAGTGACTGCTGCATGCAAATATATGTATACACTTGATGAAAGAAAGGACCCTCCAGGACTTTCTGAACACCAAAAAGCTACTGCACACCAGTACAGCCCCCTACTCCTGAATTAAAGCTGCTCTTATAAATACTGGCTGTGATCTGTGTTTTTCTGATTCAATCCCCTACATGAAGAAAAAGGCAATTTGCAATTCTTTACCCTTATCCCCCTCCTTTCCACACAGTTTTGTTTCCAGTATCAAAATCTTTGCTAATACTACCTTTGAACTTGGTTGATCTCCAGTGTCCTCTAATGTTCTTAATCAATGAACTCTGTGTTGCTCAAAAACCTGTTCTTAACACTAATTTCTGATCACACTTAAACTTTTCTTCCTTTCTAGGCAGTTACTCAGTGTTATCCCTATATGCCCTTTATGGCTGGAACCATGCTGTTCCAAGGTTTCCTGAGTTTCTTGAACAAACCTGGCACTTTACAGCTAATAAGCGTTAACCACACAAAAATGATGAATTCTAAAAGGAAAAAAAAACCCCTTTGCCAACAAGAAAACATATTGTTCCTCCAGAGGGATATATTTAATATAGTACAGCCAAATCAAACAAACACGCTGTAATCACCAGAATGAAACCTCAGAAACAACTCAAAACAACAGCACAGGATAAATAAATATGAACTCAAGTTCTTTGAAGAGCAGGAGGAGAATGATCAGGTTTAGATGAGGAACAGCTTCTTCTTGCTTAATGACAACATGGAAGGTAGAGCTTGAGATTAAATTTAAAAAAAACCCCAAAACTCTTCTTTAAAATGAGTTCTGCTTGCTCCTTTCTCTCTAAGCCTAGCACTTTAGACGGTCTAGTGCCCGGCCCAAGAATGGCTACAGAGACAACCCCAGAATACTGATGGACACCACCTATTCTATTTATGTCCTCATTTTGTAGGGGACCATATAATCTATCCAGTTTTAAGTATCCCTTTTGCCCCTTCTATCAACAAATTTGCAAACCCATCATGATGCTGAACCAGGAGTATCTGTTTGATGTCTTGAGGAGGCTTTGTTTACAAAGCGGTTCTCGGACCTTTCAGACCGAGCCCAGGACCAGCGTAGTCTCCTTAGGTGTGACAAGCCTGAGGGCAGCCCGAGGAACCCCCTCACCAGTGCCAGAGCCCAGTACTGCCATTCTAGGCTGTGCAAGAACAGAAGTCAAAAGGAACTGTTCATGAGGAGAAAGGGAAGGAATTACAGAATAATTTACAGGTCACAATGTTAATTTTGATATGCAATAATGAGGAAATGGCCTTTGCGGACTTACTGTTCAGCTTGCGCTCTCATTAGCATACATTTAGAAGAAAGATGAACTCAGCTACTTGATCCCTTAATACGTGCATTTTTGCCTAACCATTGCAGACAGAACCTTGTTCAAAAAAAATATACTATTTTTGACTAACGCAAATCAATTTTAACTGTTTCCCATTTGGTCAAAGATCAGTTCAGATCTAGAAACTGACATCTGAAGTCCAACTCAGTTTCTCATATAACGTAAATGGCAACAGATCTTTGACATCTGATTCTTTGAAAATCAGAGTACATTCATAACTGTCAAACAACAGCTGGTCTCTCTTTAGAGCTGGAAAACAGAATATCCTTGAATTCTTCTGTGCAAATCAATAATTTATTTGAATCCTACTTTCAAATGTGCCAAGTTAGTGTTGGTGATATGTTTGAAAGAAAGATAGGGGTTTTATTGCACTTCCTTCCTTCCTTATTCTGTTTTGATTGCATCAAACTGATTCACTTAAACATCCTCATAACTTACACATCCTCTTTCTTCGCAGCAGGCAACATCTTTTTTGTTTGGTAATATAGATTTATTGATATGAAGCATGATTTATTCCCTGTCATTTAACGCCACACTGTCATCCACAGCTGAGTTTCAACCACCTTTACAAGGGCAGCCTTCTGCACCTTATCCTGTACATGAAGTTACAGCCATCCCATCTAAGCAGGATCACATGTTCTGCAGAAGGGTCTTGTGACAGAGAGATACCACATTTTCAGTGAGTTTAGGATATCTGTTATATCAGTTAATATGACCTTTAGCTGCGCGCCTTGCGCTTGTAAGGGGAACGTGTTCATCCGCACATTAGTATAGAACCTGATTTTCACACTGCTTGCAGGAATAGAAATGAGATATCAAGTGGACTGCCAGAGAAATTACATTTAAATATCCTCACATGAATGTGTTGACCCTTGATATTTACAGCTACAACATTCTCAGGAGTCCTTCAACCTGAAGGACTCCCACATGCTTGTTTTATCACAGAGGGACTTGACATAGTTTCAAATGTTACCCATTTACTTATTTTCCACCATTGATTGAAATGCCTAAGAAGAAGAGAGAAAGCAGATTGAAAGCTGATCCTTATTTCCTAAATAAAAAAAAAACCAACTATGAAAAACAATAGCAAAGGTTCTTTATGAAGTGGATAGCAATAGAAATGAAAATTTACAACAGAATTCCCTGTGTAAAAGCAGCAGAGCATACTTCATCTGCCCTGAGTGAAACTGCCAGTTACACATGGAGGAAAATGCTGAAAACAGATCTTTGAAGAATCCCTTTCCCTAGGACTGCACTTTCAGGGACTTTCAGTTGGATCTTTTATCAGCATCTGATCACCCAACTGAATCTGGCTTCATATCTGCAGTTATTTATAGCTGAAATAAAAAACTGGGAGAGGTGTTTAGAAGATACCTGCTGCTTCTGCACTGGTCCAGGAAAAAAAATCTGTGACTGCTGACCATTTAGCCTTCACAGATGACCAGAGGAATGGCCTTCCTTTGGAATGGAATTGTGTCCAAGCATTTTGAGAGCAGAGGTCCCACTGAAGTTCAACAGCACTTTCAGAAATCCCAGCTGAGATATGTAAGAGGCACAGCAAATTTAATGCGTGCTTTTTATGAGGTTATTTCCTGAGAATATTACCCAATGAGCAATGTGATTTCTATTCCCATGAACACTGCAGATCACAGAATACCTCAGTTTGGAAGGGACATGTAAGAAGAGTCCTGATTCTCGCAAGACTACCTAAAACTAAACTGTATGACTACAAGCACCGCCCAGGTGCTCCTTGAACTCTGACAGGCTTGGTGCCATGACCATCTCCTTGGGGAGCCTGTTCCAGTGACCAACCACCCTCTCAGCAAAGAAAGCCGTTCCGTTTCCAGATATTCATTCATTTTTGTCCATGAAATTAAACCGTAGGCTGCTCCACAGCCAGCAACCCCTTGCAAAGCTTGTGCCGCCTTCTTTCCTCTGTTTTGGCTTTGCTATATTTTCACAGAGATAACGCCAGGGATGTGTGAAACACTCAAACCCCTGGGAAATTTCTTGCTAAAATTCAACTACCTGGTAGAAAAAGGGTGACTTTGGTGAAGTTCATCCACTGTCATCATCTCTTGGGTAGTTGCGGAGGACGTTGTCCAGCCATGCAGTACACTAAGAAATGGATAAGGCTCCACTACATGGTTAGGACTTCAGACAAAGTTCCCTGAGGAATTACTACGAAGTGTGCAAGTGCTTGAAACACGTGTGATATTTTAAAAGTGGCTGCTCATGCTTTACTTTGTTTTTCAAAAGAACACACGCACCTTTTCTGAGAAAGCTCTCTGAAACAAGACAGCTTGTCTTCAGTGCTGCCTCCACCCACAGCTGCAACAAATACTTGCTGGCAACAACAGAAAACAAATGTCCCTGCTCTCAGCAGCACTTGCACCCTTGACAGATCACTTCTCAGATGTAAACCTCTTGATCATCTACTTGTTAAAGTTAGAAATGGGTGCCAGAAAAGACAGGTAACACGTAATTCAAGCCAGGACTAAACCTGGCTGAAAACCTAGGTTGGTAAGAACTACTTTATCCCTTGTTTTGAAATCTGGATCCAATCCAACTGAGACCAAAGTCCATTTTTTTTCAGTGTTCTCAGAGCTATAAAAAGGGGAAGGACCCTAGAATTGTCCTGGGAGATATGTGTTGTAGGCAGTGCCAGTCCTACCACCTGTGCTGAGGGAGCTGGAGACACTGTGCTACACGCATTATAAAACAAAAAAAGAGCTGTTGACTGACTCCGCTTGAAGATGACAGGTGGGTAAGTTCCTATGGAGCTACAAGTCATAGTGACCAATGTACAGACAAGAAAGGCAACATAAGACGTATCATCCAGGTTCCTAAAACAGAGATTAAGCTATACCAAGGCAGAGCATAGGCCTGGCGAGGGAGCTAGAGACGCTGTGCTACACGCATTATAAAAAAGAGCTGTTGACTGACTCCGCTTGAAGATGACAGGTGGGTAAGTTCCTATGGAGCTACAAGTCATAGTGACCAATGTACAGACAAGAAAGGCAACATAAGACGTATCATCCAGGTTCCTAAAACAGAGATTAAGCTATACCAAGGCAGAGCATAGGCCTGGCACTGACTCTCTGAGCAAGGGAGGGTTTTAACTGTTTGGATCACATCTGGGGTTTGGAGTTTCCTACGCCCATGCACCTTTGCACAAGGATTCATATAAGGTGTGTGTAGCGATTCAGACCTGGAGTGACCTCATCTGGAAATCTAAGGATGTAATTTAAAGCTTGTCTGTTTGAGTGTGTTATATTTCACACCCAGAGCCTCAAGATTTTTGTCCAAGAGACAGAAAAAAATCTTTAATGGAGACAGGCAAGTAGAGCCCTGCAATTCAAAAGCTGGAACATTTCTTGATGCTGGCAGTGCTGCATGCCTGGTTAAGAAATACAGGAAGCAAATTGAAATGCCTTACTTAAACTTAGGAAAAAGAGGGGTGGAGAAAAAAAAAGTGTCACAGTAATATTACTGAGCATGAATGATCAGAAAGGCAAGTTCACGTCAAAGGTGACATTGCCAGCAGAGATGAAACAGCTCCAAGTGTCACTTCAATGACCTGAGTTTCAGGGAGCTGTTCGCAGAAAAAAAAAGATCCACATATCAGTATATTTTTTCCCAGAGAAGAGTTGCATTTACAGGGGGTCCTAGCCAAGATTTAGAGTAAGAATTGAGAGGCTGTCTCATAAGACCAAAGGAAATTTGAAGACACTACCACTGGAAAGAAAGATGTCAGCTCATGGCTGAACAATTTATTTCCTTGATAAGACAAACATTTTGCTAGACATGACAGTATCTTGAAAGGAGTGAACAACCTATAGCAAGTGAGCACTCAAGAAGGCTAATTAAAACACAAGTATTTTATGTCATGATTTGCTAGCTATCACATTCTCCCTTTTCCACAGGTGAGGGCAGTAAGAACTCGGTGTGCTAACTGCACTAGTATTAGGCAGCATCCAAGCAATAGAAATATATCCTCTGGGGTCCTAATTCACTCCCCTTTACCATATCTTCAAAGGAAAATTTCACTTAACAGTTAGCAAACATTTTCTATTATATAAATCTAATTTTACTTGTAGTACCATAACTCATCAGTCACTATAAAGGAGCAGCACTCCAGACAGTACACTACTCAGTTCTGGCACATCACTTGCCTGGACAGGATCAGTGCAAAATAACCACAAGAATGCTTATGTAAATGAGACAAAATCAATTCCTTCCTTTGTCTTTTAGAAATTCAAAGTGTTAAATCTAATCCAATTTACTGAGAGTAAAATATATAGGCTAGAGGAAAAAAATCTCTTCAAGTCAATGCCCAGCCTCACCAGCAGACAACTCTACATGCACCACCTTTCACAGGGCTCCAGAAAACAGGAATATCTCTGAATAAATACTCTAGATTCTGTATTAAAGTGACTCCTTTCTTGACCACCCACTCCATTTTCGCATGATCATGCTCTCCCTTAGCTCTGCCATACACAGGGTCTATGTCATCCTTTCCAACTTCCTTCACATCAGCTACAACAATCTATAGCAGCCATGAACCACTGGCAGAGTGACTTCCCACTGATGGGTGTTTTCTATTCACTTCAGTCCCACTGCTCAAGTACTGCACAGACTCCAGTCCACAGTGATACATGTTCTGACCGTACACAAGCTCTCCAATGGTGCAGTGGAAATGTGTTTCTTGCACAAGAATCAGTACAGAACTCACTGGCAGAGGTGGAAAACTCGTATCATGGGATGCACACGTGCCATAAGAGCGCTTGCATCACCAGCTGTGTAAATGTTTTGTAAGAACCTAGAGATGACTTAAAAAACCTGAGTACCAGGGGGTCAAATGAAAAAAAAAAAAAAAAACCACAAACCTCTGGGAAAGTAAAGTATATAACTGAAAGCTACAGAATACTTCACTAGCACTGAGGAGAGACAGTAGCATTGAAGGCAGACAGAGAACTGCTATACAGTTTTTAGTTCTGCTGGGTATATCAGTTCCCTTACTGAGAAACTAAGCAGAAATTAACTTGGCAGCTCAGTCAGCATCATAGAATGGTTTGGGTTGGAAGGGACCTTAAAGATCATCTAGTTCCAACTAGTCAGAGTGCTCTTGTTAGCAGAATTAATATACACATTTGCCTTATGGTATTGTTTTTATTTTCGCTGTGCATTTAATTCCCTCTCTGACAATGGGGATTGATCTCATTTTTGTCTCAGTTCTGTATATGAGACTAAGTAATGTTTCTTCCTCATGTTGATGTTCTTATTTCAAGGGGGTTTTCATTGAAAGATTATTATTTCATTATTTTGTAGCAAATGCTCTTATTTCTTTAACTGAGCCTTTCCAGGTCACTCCACCTTTGAGAGGAGCCTTAGGCTTGCTGCTGATTCCAGGCCAGTCAGAGCAGAGGAGAGAAGACTGTTGTTAGTACCAAAACCAGAGAAAACTCCCTACTTGCTGTGGTCAGGTTTCCAACTCCCACTGCTTTCCAGCAAGTGTCTGAACTCCAGCTGATGGGATGGACACTTTCAGAGAAGGGAGTATTTCTAAACTTCCTGCTCACCCTGACATATTTAATTTCTTTATAAGCTGCCCAGTCAGAATGGGATCTTTGGCTTTTCAACTTTGGTTTTAAGAGTTTTCGTTTTAATACTTAATTTCCAGATTAATTTATGCTGGGAAGCAATGATTTACCACTTTGGATTGTGTAAGTTGATGGTGGCATCTAATAAGCATACTAATTTTCCTTATGCCCTCCTTGTGAGGTACATAACAGAACAAGTTTCTTTTACTTTTGAATGAGTGAGCATTTCCATTTTGTATTTATTTATTTGTTTGGGTTTTTTTAATCAGCACGTATTAGCACTAGGCAATAGTTCAAGAAAATGCTACCCATTTGGGAAAACATGCAGCATGTTGGTGCACAACTTTATGGAGTTCAAACCCCAAATTACTAATAATGTCAAGGAAGAAAGTAGGGGATGGAGGCACTCTTAGATCTGTGTTGCCAGAAAAGGAAACTTCCGAGGAACAGAGAATTCTAGTGAAGAATGCAGTACTTCCTGCATCAGATCCTAACTTCTGCTTCAGTAGCAATATCACAGGGAGAAAGCTATTTTACCTTGATTAGAAGCCTTTCAAGAAAAAAAGAGAATCCACCCCTAGGTGACTTGTTCCAACAAGCCTTAATTCTAAAACCCCCCTTATAGCAATTACCTTCAATTAGAAAAATTATTATTCCCAGATTTTATATAATACCACCAATGTGGAAGAGGTCAAGATCTCAGTCTCATGACTGCTGAAAGATGAGCTGAGTCCAGTATCTAATAGAAAAGATAAAAGTATATCATGTATATTTATTTTTAGAGAGTAAAAACTTTTCAGTTCACATTTCAGAGCTTTTTTCCACATCCAAAAGCAACAGGAGGAAACAAGAACTGCTCTCCTCAGCATTCTGCAAAAGCCAACAACAAAAAAAAGCCATTAGAAGATGGACCAGTATCACCAGAAACAGCTGTTTTATAAGCCAATAGATCAATGGGCTTAACAAATGAGAATGCCCTGCACGTGAGCATTTGCTTTATGCAATTCCCCACTGCTTTGAATCCGAATATAAAGACTGAAATCCTGTCTGCCGTGAATTGAACAGGGCAAGGATTTCTCCCTAAGGAGAAGTTTATAGATAGGCTGTTGAAGAGGGCTCACTGTATAGAACAAAAGCTGCCTAGTTTGCCTTTTGGAAAAGGATGAAGAAATTTTGCATAATAGGTTACCACGGACCTGACTTGGGTGCTCAATGACACTTACTCTAAGCGTTCATTATCGACTGATTCTTTAGCATTGAATCCGGCTCATGAACTCACTTTTTCTCCCCCATATAATATTTCTCTAATACCAAATGACAATCCAAATAATTCTTTTTCTGTGTACGGAATATTTTAGATCATAGATTGCATATAGAAAAGCCATAGATTTCAAATGGAAAAAATAAACGTTTTGTATATTCTTTCTTTCCTCTTGCAAAGGTGCAGACATTCAGACCTTACTCAAAGTCTGTGTTTCTACTATATAGTGTTTAATGAAAATTAAATGTTTGAGCCTAAGGATAATTGATTTATATATTTTTGAGAGAAAAAAAATCCAAGAAATTTAAAGATAGTAAGGGCTAAGATCCAGATTTAAGAAGGTACTTAAACAGGTATTTAATTTAAAAGACAGGAGTAATATTTTTTTTAACATACTTGGACTTTTTTTTTTTTTTTTTTTAAATCTGAAGTGTCTCACATAATCGCCTGCAGCCAGGAAAGCCTGAATATTTAAAGCCTTAGTAACATTTCTGGAGTCAGGCATATAATTAAGAATATTTTCAAAGCAAAATCTGCTATAAAGATTGCTGTGAATTTCCTTCAATATACAAAAACAGCTCAGAATTTGGGTTTGTATCCTGTGTTGGGACAATACATGACAATACTGTAATTAATGTACAAATGTAATGTTTGTAAGAATTTCTGTCTCCCCTCCAAATTCCTAACCCAAACAAGAAGTGGTGCAATGTGCCATGAGATGTAATTCATGGCATCCGACATGTGAGCGACAGAGCAGAACCAGGGCTCAGCACTTCTGCCCCCAGCCAAGTGCTTTACCCTCTGCACCAAACGATCCCCCTGATAAATATTATGGCTAGGTTCAGCTGCCTCGAGAGAAAGCAAAAGCCTTGCTGGATTTACAGTAATGTTATCTCATTCTGTCTTAACAACAAAACCCCTTCTGTCTTTTTAGGAGCTGGAAATGCAAAGGTAAAGCTTTGCTCTAGGGCTGTACCATGGTGAGAGAGGAGACGGAAATTGCTAATCGCAACCCAGAAGCAGTTGGCTCACAAGTAAGTTGAAAGAAACACATGTGACTTGAGGCACAAGGAGTGTTATTAAGCAGAAGAGCTACTTGAAATTGGGAATCTTTGAGAGGCTGTGGTTTTCATTGTCTAAAATGTTATTTGGCATTTTTTTCTGAATATTCAACCCATGCGTTAGGTAATCCTTGGGTGTAACAGCAAGAGGCTGGGAAAGGACAAAGTGTGTCAGCTAAATCTTTGAATTCTTTTGTGTTCAGAGAGTAATACCAACTCTTAAATGTTACTTGAGAAGTGTTTCTGGCACCGAGTTAATACATAGATGGTCCCAGTGCAGGACTAACCTGCTGCCACCCTGGCAAACATCTAGGATTGCAAAGCTCTTCGCATGTGTTTGGAAATGAGGCTGCTCGTCCTGACACACATCTAGCATTGCAAAGCTCTTTGCATGTGTTTGGAAATGAGGCTGCTCTAACAGCCAGAGACTTTAAAGGTAGGAGCTCTTTCTCCTGGCTCCTCTGGATGCGGATCTCACTGGGGCATGCAGAGAGGTCACCCACAGAGGCTAAAGCTGTGAAAACAGAGCCTGAATCTGAACACCTGGGAATAACTCTGCTGACAACACTGGAGTTAAATGGGCAGGGAAACCACCGTTTGCTGAACACGTTTCCTACCGGTGCTGTTAGCAGTACCACACGAGTTAGTTGTATCGTGTATGCTAGCGTTCACCAAGCGCTACCCACTGTGCCCAGAAACCTTAACTAGAGAGCATGCTACGGGACACTCTTCCGGTGCTGGTAACTCAGTACCCGGCTGTGTGAGAAGAGAAATCGTCCCAGTCCAACGAGATTCACTCAGACCAATGAGAAGATAAGCTTAACGCCGTACTGGACAAAAAAATTCCCGTTTTAAGGTTGAAGATTAAAATAACTTGGAATGACAGTGAATTGTTCCCACATGTTGCAATGTCCCCCTCCACGAGTCTCGTGGCTTGGGTCCTTGCGCAGCTTTGGGATCAGCTAACACAGTCCCCTCACAGCTGACGCTAACACACGCTGAGGGCATCGTGCACACAGCGTAAGAGCCCATGATGAATGGAGACGGAACCCGCTTGTGCCGCTGTGCTGCTTCAATGGGGAGGAAGGCAACTCCACTCCGTCTGTCACTGATTTGGGTAACGTGTAGAAAAACGGAGGGAGAACTCTAAAGCAATGGAGGGAGTTAATTTTCCTTGGAGCAAAGATGCAGTAACGCAGCACTCTTGGGGCTGAATTCTCCACAGTATTCTGGCCTTAGCATCAGTGTCAGTAAGGAAACCGTTCAGCAGAAAAAGATACGCTAGTTGCTCAGATCCAACAATGCACATGCAAGTACACTTAAGCTTTCGCTCTACACTGGAATTTGTTTCTATTCATTAAATGTAAACGAGGACACATGAACACACAGGTAGCCTGAAGTCAGCAAGCGAACCAACCCACCTTAAAAAAGTAAAGAACATGACACAACCCTGGAACTGATTTAGCCTTACCCCAGTAGTAACAAATTTTCTCCTGTATGATCTGGTTCTCAATTTCTCATACATGTTCACCATTCACTTCAAACAAAGTTTTGGACAGAATTTCCTATAACCCTTTCCAGTCTTGCATCCTTAAGCCACCTGTTACCATGACAGGCTGTCTTTCAGGGTACAGCCTGATCTTCTTGTGCTGTTGGCACTATAGATCTTGTATGCAGCTACAGCATGCAGTATGGAGCATCTTACCTAGACTTTGTCCGTCTACCATAATTCATGCAACTTAGCCGATGGGCTTAGGGCAAACAAGCAAAGCTTATGCAAATGCTTAAATTTAAGCATGAGATCAAGTACTCTACTAAGCCAGGGCCTTTCTCAGGAATGATAAATGTGAAAAACATGGAAAAGCAGGGTGAGCCCATGTAGATTGAAGATATAAAAAAGTACTTCTTCAGCATCGGGCAAAATATTTGCATACATTACAGTGGCCTTTGCATTGTGAGGATTAATAATTTCCTAATACACAAGGTTGGTCAAAAAAAGCAAAAGCATGGGAACATGCCTTTAAGATAAAAATAACAGGAAGTCTTACAAAGGTAATTTATTTGCAATTAACGCCTATTTCTCACTCTAGCTTTCAAAACAACCTCTGCACTGAACCTTACTTTCAAACCATCAACTTGAATTCTGATTTTGTGAAGAAGACACCCTTCTACCTTGTGTGAATGGCAGCATAATTAAAGCCCTGACAAGCAGATAAATCCAGAATGGTTCTGCAGAATTCATCCTTTTGCACTTTACAGATGGTTTCAAAACAACACATGAAGAGAATATGGACATTCTCTTGGTGAATATGACAAACCCCATCAGTGTAGCTGAAGTCAGTTATTACTAACAGTCCATTTACTCCTACCACCAACTGCTAATTCATTGAAGACCACAGTTGGAGGTAGCAGGGTGACAAATTCAAGTCCAGCATCCTAGCAGCACTAGGAATCTGGACTCAGATCATCTGTTAAGTAAAACGCCAAGTACATACGTGCCGACAGCATGCAGCATTCCAACAGAATCTAGCGTGTCTCGGGGCCATCCATATGCTCCACCATATGTCCATGAGGAGTGGGGTCCAGAATCACAGTCTCTGGAAAGCGTAGGTCTCCCAGGCTCTCAAGATACCAGCCAGGATCCCTATTTTGCTGTATTAATTGGTGTGTAAGCACCTGTATTCCCTCCAACAAACTAGTGATTTTAGCTCAGAGGGCAATATGGAACATAACCGTTGCCGATTCAGAAGCTGGCTCCCACAGGGCACATTCTGCTATGGATGAAAAGGTTGCTCTGGGCTGTGTTTCTTCAGAGCCAACTCAACTTTTGTGTACTAACTACAAAGAAGCTGCAGCGACAGGGATGCTACCATTTAAAAACAGCAGTTCTGATGAGCACCTAGACACAGACTGGATTTTAACAGCCTAGCATAGAGGAATACACATTCAACTCACTCAGGAGAAGACAGGATGCTTTATAAATGCCTCCTATTCTGCTCTTCACTAACATTTTTCTGGGGATGATTAACTGCAGAGTGTTTTCACAGTTCAGTCCTACCTTATCGCTGTCCACTGTGTTCTGCGACGTCCTGGATGCAATGGAAATGGTGTCAGGTTGACTGCTACCATCTCCTTGGCTGTCTGCGTCATCTACTCCATCTCTGCAAAAGACATAACAGGGAAACAACAACGCTTACTTAACACACCACCCTGGAATGTGCACAGCTTTATAGGCGGATTTGAGAAGTGCCGAGTCAGCGTGCCAGAGCTGGCTTTGTGCTAAAATTCCTGTACTGGTGCAGGCCATGTTGCTATGTAGTTTGCAATTTAAGATGATGTCAACCTCAGCCATAGGGATGGGATTAGCACATAATCCCAATGTTTGGTGCTGGAAACAGGATGGCTGTTGCCTGCATATTTACAGCACAGAAGGCTCTGGTGTTCAGAAATAGCTCTGTAATGAGGGTGTCAGGCAGAAATTTTCCTTCAATTAGATTTCTGCCTTAACCAAAACCATCCAGCCCAGTCTACATAAGACACTGAAGGAAAAGTTATTTCTCTTGTCTCACAGGAACAACGTTTTCAGGAATTTAATACTAAGCCATAAAAATTATATCCAAACAAACATAAACAAGGACAGTGTAGAGCTCTACAAGTTTACCTCTATATGTCTGCTAACAGAAGCTATTGTCTTCTCTTTTGCTGTATAGTTATCCTAAATTTTTACTGGTCTTTCAAAATAAACAATAATACAAAATACATATTTAAGGACAAAGGAAAAAAAAAAATCAGATCCCCATTCTGTACTAGAAAATTCTTGTGCATGTCCCCAAGAAGAACTGTCTGGATCTTTGCCTTGCTACAGATCTCCTGGGTGACCTTGGCTACTCGTGCTTTGGATGCCTCTATAATACAGCCTGAAGTAAAAGGGTGATAAATCTTGATGAGGAAATGGAGATCCTCAAATTACAAGTGGCTTTTGGGAATGCCAGCATGACAGCAAAAGAACAATTCATTTTCTATAATTTCTACTTATTCCAGGATTCAGAGAAGTTAAGAACAAAAAAATTACTATTACTTCACAGGTTGAACTGAATTTGCATTTCATGATGAAACAGATTCTCCACTGTAGTAATATATTGTCACCACCAGTGGTGACTTTCACTGTCAAACAATTCAAAATGCCAAACGGGGAAAAGGGAGGGGGGGGGAAATCTATTAATACTCAAATGTGAAGAAGTAAATTCTGCTTTGACAAAGAAACATAACCTTGTAATCTGAAGAATTTTTACTGTTAATTTCTCTCCAGTATTTTGGAGTACTAAAATAAAAGGCCTTTGTATGTACATCATAGAAAAGCTTTCTAGCTACTTTTGCCAAGACAACACATGAAAAAAAAGATGATGACAACTGCTTTTGACTATAGTAAGAAAAAGTAAGTGAATCCAGTAAAAAGCCCATAGACCCTACACTGCTGTTGATCAAGCAAACGCTAGGGATTTCACACTGTATGGAATGACTGAGGTTACCTTCTGCTGTTGTTTCGCTGCTTTGCTGGTGTCTTGGGGAGCTGAATTGGCTCTTTCAGAGCTCCTTTCAGATGGATAATCCTTTCTTGAATGACTTCTCGGATATTTTTGATCCATTCCTGTTTTGTTTCAATACTGGACGCCTAAAGTTCCACAAGGCAGAAAGACAGACACTATCATATTCCCAGCATGTCACCTCCTATCTAGAAAAATCGTGGTTGGTTACTGAAAATTCACAATTAACTGTTTCTCCTCTCTGCTATATTGTTTTAGCTGCTGGAGTACCTGGTAACCCCAGAAGAACTTTTATCAGATCTACTTGGCAAGCAACAGCAAAGCAGCTAAACCCTGGATAAATACGTTTAATGCTTGCAATACAGCACACACTGTGGAGGGGAAATCAGTGCACAGCTGCGATTTCCACAGACAAAATAACTATAACACGGATTCGTTATTCAAAACTCACTTGACAAAAATGGCTGTCAGCTCTGGAGGTTCAAAGAATAGGTTGACTGTCAATAAGCCTGGTGGCAAAGGACCAACAGAATCACATTTCCTAGCCAAACACCCTGAGATGTGCCCCGTGTCAGTGTGCAGCTGCTCAGCCCCGGTTGCACAAGGAGATGCCAATGCCATTTCAGGCCGCACAACTGCACTGTCTTGATTCACACTGAGACCTTAGAGCTGAATTGCTCCTGATGACCCTGCTGACAGACATCAAGCCATGCAAATACAAGGAGGGAACAAACTGACCTTTCATTTAGTCCTCCCAAGGCCTCAACTAGCTCTAAAGGCAAAGAAAGCAAGCAGGAAAGACTTACTTTCAACACTGTTTTATTGTCTGAGGATGGTGTTCGTCCAGACCACAAAGCAAATTTACAGGGATCTCCTTCAACATGTTCAGTCACTCCCAGTTCTGAGGTCTAGTGTGGAGGAGAGAGCATGAGAGATTTTGTATATATGAAGCCTCATGAGTCCAGAAAACTTTACATTTACAGGGAGAAGTGGGGAGGCAGGGATGAATAAGGGAGCAAGATCTTGTCTCTGCTTTGCTACACACAGATAAAAGAAACCAAAAACCAGCAGGGAATGGCAAGGAAGTGAATGGGTTGACTGATCCTCCTTGCATTTTCCACCCACCCTTCACATCTCACTACCTTAAACCTCCCCAGACTCACTGTGAGCTTGGCTTCCAAGATGAGCCTCACAGGGCCCACAGCCAGCTCTCTTCCAGGTGGCACGAGTATCCCCAACCCAGCGTGGGGACATGTGAGCCATCCCCCAAACTCCACCTCTGCCTACCAGAAACACAACACATGGAATATTTTCTTTGCAGCCACACCTACCAGTAACTTGTTCTTGTAAACATATTTTGTGTGTCCTGAAGAATCTTTGATCTCTTTGCTAAACACCAAAGAGATTTCAAAGAGAAACAAATGCCTTTCACGGCCTTTCCGAATGAGAGACTTGGGATCCCACACTTGGAAGGAATCCTGAAGAATCAGCTCTCCCTGGACATCCAGGTTCTCATCAAACCCTAAAACCACAAAATATATTTGGATTTATTCTTGGGAACATTAATGCCCAGAAAGACCAGAGCAATAAGGACCTGAAATAAAAGGGCCTTTCCCTTTTTTAATGCATATTCTAAAGGACATTAATGTGCATCCACTGGCCAGTGAAAATATTTTTCTTTTTTTTCCTACTGCAATGCTATAATTATTTCACCAGAGGCAAATATGTCATATGTGCTAAATGAGACTGCTGCTAAGTGTAGTAGTAATTACTTAAAGATAAATACTATAAAGGTTTCAGTAGTGCTTACTGTACACAGAACTGCAACGCAAGGAATCTTATGCACGTCAACGCAAACGCAGAGAAACACAGCGTGCGGTGGCTGAAGTGCCCCATCACGCCCTGATGCCTTCAAGCCATGCTAGCTAATGCAGCCTCCCACGGGCTGTGAGGGCACAGCCGTGGCATGGGGAAGCTACACCTGAGGGCAAATTGGTACAGTGTCTGAAACAAGCTTCCCAGGAGGAGTTTCTCATCTTCCAAGCCGCATGTCCAAAACCTTCACATGGCTGAAGATCATGGGATTCCCTCCATGTAACTGGGAGAGTTGAGGGAAAAGGGGATCCATAGTGCAAAGTGCTCTCCAAGCTGCTCTCTCAGCAGCTTGTGGGTCACACTTCTTTCCAAAGCCGGGGACCAGCTCCTCCACCAGCAGAGACTGCTGTTGCTCATGCCAGATAGTCCTGGAAGAGCACCAAACACCCCTGATCCCTGCTTCAAATATTCAGGAATAACATTTTATTCAGAAGACAACCGCACAAGTGCTTGTCTACCCTAACAAAGTCATCTCTGCTTCTTTATTATTGCGTGGTGCTGGTCATCTCATGGGGACAGGTTATCCAGGCATGGGTCAGTTTGCCCCCCTGCAATTTTAATAACTTGGTCTTAATGTGCTGCTTAGCTACTGGCACCATTTCTTTTTTCTTGCCTAAGTACTCTTCTTGTTTCCTGGTGCTGGCTCAAGCCAGGCTGGAAATGATTTTCCCAGGCCAAGAAAATGTTTGAGAGACAATAAAGTGTCTTTGTCCAGAATAAAATTTTTAAATTTTAGAAATAGTCCACACATCAAAAAGCCAATAAAAGACAACTTTTGGGCAATCAAAATATTTTTTTTCTGTAATTTTGAAATACTCCTCAGTAATACTTTTTCCTTTTTTTTTAATCTTTGGGATAATTATACTAACATTCTGAAACACAAGCTGTTTTGACTCAAAAAACCAGGACTTTTTATTTTGGAATGTGGAGACAGGCTTTAGAAATGTTTTCATCCAATAATCATTACTGCTGCCAGCAGCTACACTGATACTGTTTCAGGAGGGGTTTTTTGTGTGTGTGTCATTAATCAGGAATGTTTTAATCAAATACACATATACATTGTATCTACATACATATATACACACACGTGTATGTACATATATATATATATACACACAATAAATACATATACACACACACCTAAGATAGAAATAAATAAAACTCCCCAAACTTCCTAACTAGCTTCATTCTTCCAAGACTTCTGGAGAAATAACAGAAAGGAGCTAGGAAGGACCTGAACATTATGATCAACCAACAGTATTGCTACAGCCAACCCGTACTAACTTCCTACACAAGCAACAAGAAGGCTTCATTGCTCGGCGGGTCCCTCCCCTGCCCCAGCCACCCACCCATCTGCTACCTTCCAGCATGCTGACGTGCATTGCGTCGTTGGCCTTCTTCGGGACGCTGAGCATCACTTCCAGACCATCTTTGAGTTCCCCTTTGCCCTCCTCGCAGCAGGTTAGCAGTTCCTAAGAAGCAATGCAGAACACCTATAAACAAACTCCGTCCAGCATGCTGGCTTCATCTCACACTGGTTTTGTTGGCAAGTAGAACACCAAGCTGCATCCGCTTTGCTAGCAGTGGCAGGAGAAAGCTGAAATGCATCAAAACACACTGTGGATGCTCACAGAGAGCGGGGATCAAATGGGAATGACTATAAAGCAAGACACATAAGGTGCTGGAGTGAGACCCTGCACTCAGTGGGTTTCTGGGGATTTATGCCCACGCAGCAGATATCCGTCAGTCCCACTGTGCCAGCAGGTTGCAGGAGAACCCCCTGATCCAGCAGTGAGTACCACAGTGCGGGCAGGACTGGCAGTGTGCTGTGCCCAAGGCAGGGAGGCCCCTTCAAGAAGGATTCACCTGAGGAGAATCACAGAATCATAGAATCATAGAATGGTTTGGGTTGGAAGGGACCTGAAAGATCATCTAGTTCCAACCCCCCTGCATTGGGCAGGGGCACCTTCCACTAGACCAGGTTGCTCAAAGCCTCGTCCAGCCTGGCCTTGAAGACAGCCAAGGATAGGGCATCCACATCTCTGGTCAACTTGTTCCAGTGCTTCTCCACCCTCTCCGTGAAGAACTTCTTCCTGCCATCTAATCTAAACCTCCCCGCTTTCAGTTTAACCCCGTTCCCCCTTGTCCTGTCACTACAGGCCCTTGTAAAAAGTCCCCTCCCAGCTTCCTTGTAGGCCCCCTTTAGGTACTGGAAGGCTGCAATAAGTCTCCCAGAGCCTTCCAGTATACCAAAGGCGTGATGGCTGAAGGGGTGTTTTACTCTTCCCATCAGCAGATGCATTGTGCAGTGCAGGCTTGCTCTCCCACAGCACTCACAAGACTGTGGTAAAGCTGTGTGTTGTGTCAGTAAGCTGGTACAACGCACAGATTGGCCAACACACTGAATGTACTCAGTAAGTACCTTCCTAGTACAGCATACCACTCCTTTGGTAGGTACACAGGAAGCTTTAAAGAGATGCAAGTATCATACCTGGTCCTAGCTTTTCAAAGTCAGGATCTGTCTCTTCCCTTATTGCCCAGGTATTTTTTTCTTCTCTGGTTTACTAGTTTTGAAGTGAACAGTGGCTGGTTAAGTTAGATCTAAAATTCACCTACTCACAAGATACTGCAAAAATCTGTAATAAAGTCACAACCAACCAACAATATTTTTTTAATGGGAAATATTAATGTTTCACTTGGAAGTCCTTGCTTTGTACATGAAGCTTTCCCTTGTTTTTCAAACACAAACATGTTAGTTCCCAACCAGCTTCTAATGCCAGTGAATGAGTATCAGTCAAGAGTCCGTGTAACCTCCCAAAGTTCATTACTGCTGTCACTGAAGCCTTTAATCAAAACATTGCATGTCACAAACTTAGCAAGAAGAAAAGTAAATAGTTCTGTCATCCCTTCAAATTTCCCTTTTCCAGTTCTTGCTTTTTCAGGGTTAAATGCACTTGGATACAAAAAAAATCCAGTTGAAACAGGTGATCAGCTTTTCACTGTTTTTTTTCTTTCTGTGAGTCTTTTCCTTTAAAACACCCAACCTGATTTCACACTTTGCTGCTGTGCTCAGGCCTGGGAAGTAGGAGCAGCAGCAGCTGCTTGCATGTCATGAACAAGTGACAACGCAGCTTCCTTAAGAATAAGTTAACTCATTACACCAGTGAACTGCTCTGCATGAGCTGATTTGGGCAGCTCACTAAGGTACCTTCAGTAGGAGTTGATATTTTGTGATCCTCTGGACAGGCTTGATTAAATAAGAAGAGATAGAGTTGGCCAGACCGTGTCTTTGCTGAATTTCCTAGAAGAGATAAAACCAGCAGTCAGTCATGGAAAACTATTAACCCCCTGCCAACAGAACCACCCATAACTAATTTTAGCTCTGGATCTCTGCATTTCTTCATTTAGTTTAACTCTCTATAATCTCACATGCAAATAATGGTGGTTTCAGAGAAGCTGGCAATGAACTGCAGTCCCCTTAAGGCCACTTAAACTGCAGGGGCCCTGTGCAAGTCAAGCTAAGGCTATGTTGAGTAAACTACACAGACTTCGATTTAAACACGACTTATCTGTCATGTCAACTGGTTTCTCTTCGCTATGAAGGCTGAAAGCAGAGTCTTAACATTCAATTAAAATGGAGTGACATTAAATGAAATTGCATGCGTAAGGTGTAATTTAGCTGTCTAAACATAGGCATCTAGTACCATTTGAGCACCCTGGGGTAGCTGAAACATCCACAGGGGAGTAACAGGTCTGACACAGTGCTGACGGGCCTGTGGCATTCTGAGGTGGCAGCTGGGGGCCAGGAGAGATACCCTTATGATACCTTATACAGCACTGAATACTTCTGGTTTGTCACCTCAACCAGAATGTCTGTGCTGATCAGCGTGATGTGCTCAAGAACATCTGGAGACACTGCAGAGGTCTGCAAAGGGCTCAGCTGCCTCCCTCCAACTGGTTCCAGTGGGAGTTAGGAGCTCCTGAGAATCCTACAGGACCCTAAACCACATATTTAGCTATCTAAAAGACTTCCAACTCATGCCCTACAGGGGCAGATTGTCTGCTGAAACAGAACAGGTTGGAATGCCTTCTGTTCTCCACGGGGTCCTGGGCATGCCTCTCCTTGCTCCTGGCCGTCAAGAAATCCTCAGGTTCTAAGGGAGGAGATGGGGAGGGGAATAGGACTTATCTACAGCTACTGGAGACTAAATTTGAGGCTGTGAAGGAAAGAAGTTACAGAAAATGAAGGGGGAAGAGCTGCCAAGAATAGAGATTTTCTTTATGTATACAGTCTGATTTTCTGCTGAGTACAAGGGAGGTTACTGGCTTTTTTAGCTCCGGTGTTTATGCTGGGATGCAAAAATAGCCATTTTTCACACAATGTGCCAAGACCTTTTTTGGTTTTTTGGGTACCAGGCAAGTGTGTTTTAGGAAAAAAAATAATCACCTCTGGTGCCATGAACAGGACTCAAAAGGGAAGGGGCTCTGCGTAGTGGTTACTGGAGTTTGCATGAAGCTGAGTCACGGCTGGCTCCAAACAGGGACAGTGTCTGCAGAGCACACGGCTGGGACTCAGTAACAGTGGAAGCCAGCAAGACCTCGGCCACGTCTGTGAACTTCCTGGAGCTGGCTAAGTGCATTTGTTTTTGTAGGATCCGAGTAATGAATTTAGTGCTATTCCTTCCTCCCAGCTCTCCAAATAGCAGGGCATGTTCCCAGCAAGATGCCTCCTCTTTGGGCATTCCTTGCTCTGCTAGGACGCTCCCCAGGCAGACTGCGGAGACAGAGTAGGTTGCCGAAGTGACAGCCGTCACTGCTGCTGCTCAGGAACCTGCAGCAGGGAAGCAATAGCACTGCTACATGGCAATGGGACAAATGGACTGCTGGAAAGGGAGATCTCCCTGTGGTTCCTCCCTCCGGTCCCCAAAGTGTTGGAGTAAGATGGCAACCTGCTGGAATGTGTCTTGGGTTGGCTTTGTAACAGCTGGAGAGGTCCAGACTTACAGTGAGTGGAGGTGGAAATTGGAGAGGTCTGTGCAAGGTTGAGCACGGTAGTGCAGACGTTTTTACACACCCCCCTGAGTAACATGAAGCAGAGAGATCTTTGAGCTAGCTTTGAAGCAGCTGGCAAGTTTCAGACACAAGCTAGCCAGAGGGCTCTGTGCTCTCTACTTTGCCCTGCTCCTTGTTTATACCAAGCTTGGTTCACGTTATAGTGCACCACAGCTCACTATTAAACACAACTTTAGTTATTCCTTAGGTGCAAAAGTGTCCCAAGGGCCTGGAAGAATTGAAGGTATCTGACAGGCACCATGTGCTGGCAGTTGTGTGTTGCAATCCAGATGAGCTGCAGAACAGGATCAACGTCTAGTCTGACATGCAACAACAGAATCCCAGACAAACATCAAAAATATCCCCTGTGCAGGGCAGCTCAGGACCCTCAGAGGCCCTTGGATGGACAACATGGAGACAGGATACTTGAATACAATTTCGTACTATAAGAACTGCTGAATCTACCATGCTAGCAATTCAGAGTTTCAGATGAGGTATGTCACTTATCTTTGCTCCTTCACCTAATTAGCTAACCCTTGCAATGAGCCACGAAGCTGCAAATTTTCCAGGGATGTGAAGCTTCAGACAGAGTACTGGGACTACTTGTTTTCGTCTTGAAAGTGGCTTTATATCACAGTTTAAGGGGGTGTACACTTGTGATCTTCAAGCAGGCTTCTTACTAAGTAGTGTTATTCTACATAGCACATGTGCATCATCAGGGTGTTTGGGGAAATTCCAGGTTATTCCTGGAAGAAAAAAACCAAGCCATTTCCCTCTGTATTCTTTGGGCCAGACTATCCCCTGTGCTGCCACTTCACCACTGCCACTCCAAGACCAAGGTAAGAGGGATCTACAGGTACTTCTCACTCAGATTGAGTGATACATACAGGATTTTTGGGGGGTTTAGCCAGCTTTCTCTTTTTGTACAGGCATCACTGGGTAGCCCTAAACAATTCCCACCAATGGAAGGAAAACATCTCCTCTTGCAAAACAGCAGACACTGACACATAAATATTCATTATCAAACAACATTAGGCAGGTCTCCAGCCCATATACAGAGCTGGAGTAGAAATGGTTAGCAGATGGAACACTTTTATACTGTGTCAACAACTCTGAACGGACACCCAAGCCGGCTAAAACTCCCCCCCCGGGTCACCAACCAGTACAAACCATTCAAGAGGTTCAAGCGCCACCTCCTGGAAAATCCCTTTCAGTTCCATTCTACTTTTACACCATTTGGTAACAAGGCAAAGAAACGAGGCAAAAGAAAAAGTTGTTCATCACTTCTTCTGGCTCACGTGAAATCTTTCACTGCCGAGTTTAACTTACATGCTACTACCACTGGCACATAAGAAACCCAGAGGGAGCTGATTCATGTTCGCCAACCACATCACAGGTTGGATCCTGCTGAGTGGTTACATTTGTAAAAAGATTTTCAATGCGTTGGAAAAGAGGTCTTGGCATTTTTTCTAGAAAGGCAACTAATCAAAGCTATAAGCTAGCAGAAGAGCATGACAAAATGAATGAGGTTCCAAAAATCAGAGGGAAAGCTTAGTTTAAGAGTACCCAAAAAATGTAAAGATTTTTCTCAGCCTACAAAACTGGGACTGAAGTCTGCAAATGCTTGTCAGCAGGTGTAATGCTTGTAAGGGAAGTAGTTCAATTACATTCAGTGGAGTCCCCTGTGAGCAAATGTTTAGCAGGGTGGGTAAAATTTGTGGAACAGGAAGACAGGATTTTGTTTGGGACTCAGGGATTTCAGGTCATAAAGTATAATGGGATCTTCTTTGCATTTTACCACTAAACCTGGAAATAGAGAGCACATCTAAACCAGACCTTTAAAAGGGATTTGGTCTGAAAAATGCACAGAAGTTCCATCAGGAATGTGTGTCTCCATTAAAAACGACTTGCCATACTGGTGAAGATCACACATCACACTATAGCCTATCAGTTTTCACAGTATGTGATATCTGCAGTGGAATGAAAGCCCAAAAAGGAACCTGTTGCTCAGATGTAGAGAGGAGGTGTTTCAGCTGCACTATGCGCCCCAAAGGAAAATGGCAATGGCTGCTTACATCAAAGAAAGTCCCCGCATGTTCCAGGATGAGCTGGCTGGAGTCAGGCTTGTTTTTGCAGTAGGTGACATACATCTGAAATTTATCTGCCTGTGAAAACAAACATCAAGAGAAAAGCAAGATAAGCTATTTCTCGGCTTCCACACAGTCTTTCATTAAGGCTCACCAGGATAAATACAGGTGATAAACCCCCATCCCTCAAAGAAATTTAAGAATTGCAAATTAAAAACAGAAGACTTATAGACAGTTCATACCTTACCTGAGCAGTTCTGAGGGGAATGAGGTGCACCATGTAACAGTGATGGGAGGCTTTCTTTAACAAGTGTCACAGAGGAAAGGCCTAAATCTTTAATCCAGCTATAAAATAATTTCTAAGGGCTCTAATGACGTTGCACAGATCGTATCCCACAGTCTGCAGGTCTCAAAACCTGGTCATGAAGTGTGGGCTCTATCACCTACCTGCAGATAAAGCCAGCGTAGAAACTCTGCGCAAGAGACTCACCTAGCTTCAACTGGCTCAAGCCAACAGTTTGGACTTGAGAGTGGCTCAGATTTGGGACGTCTGGCCCAAACTAGCCTTTCATACCTCTGTTCAGACTTTAATGGCTCAAACTTTATGTTGTGCTAGGAGTGTTTTGCATTTAATTTCCTAATTTATGTATTTATAAGAGGAAATTAAAAGCATCTGTGCACGCCTGCCTTAGAGCAGCTTCATATTACAGAACTCTGGTCTCAGGGAGAGGCAGGCCTCCTTTTATTACTATTGCATTTTTTATATCTGGTATCTAAATAACAGGACCTTGCAATCAGGCAAGCAGCTTTGTTATGTATGGCTGTAACCATGCACATTGCTCTCGACACGTACTATTGCTGAGATGATGTGGTAGTAGCCTTAAAAGTACCGTGAAGATTTTGCAGATAATATGTAAATGTGGCCATCTTTCATAAACACATAATCTTTTCTTTGTAAACAATATTCCTGAGTCCATGTCATCATTATTTGTGTCATGTTTTCCCATTAAAAACCCATTGGAAATCATCCACACATGCACATTTTTTTTTTTGCTAGTAAGTGTAAACCTTCCATAATGACTTTTAAAATACTAATTCCCAGCTTTGAAATATGAATAAAATCATCATAGAAAACATGAAGGTGGCTGACTTGCTTGGTAAATATTTTGAAAAGAGAACAACTTTCATACTGATAAATTACTGTAGCCAATTCCTGGAGCCTCCTACACCCATGAAGACTCTTAGAACCAATATTTCTAAGTCTAGTTGGAAATTATCCTGGCATTGGGTAATGGAATGAGAAAGCACAGAGGCTCAGCAATTTGACATTAATTTCTGAAGAAAAACATTGATAAAATATGTTATTCATACCTTTGTAGAGGTCTCATGGCATGACTGAAGTTCTCTAAGGAGGGTATATTAAGATCTTAAATGTCTGTCCTCCCAGGGCCCTTCACAAAGAAATGAGCATCACCCCTAAATACAGGTTTAGTTTGATGAAGGAAAACAGAACCAGCAGAGGTAAAAGCTGTGCTGCTCAGTGCAGGACAAGGACAGAGTCTCTGGAAAGCCTTCACACCACTGCTCAGGAGAAGAGTTAAGGGAGAGAGAACCTTTCACCCTGGGAGCAGTGAAGGACAAAGCAGTCATAGTTCCAAATTAGATCCTGATCTCGCTTATCACTACAGATGTAACCCTTGCACCAATTCCCACCTTGTTTCTGTCTATGTTGGAGGAATTAATTTGACTAAACCATGAATAGAAGAAGCCTCATTACCCAGGTGACGAAGCAGTGGCCCACATCCTCAGGCAGTTGCTCGTATTTCTCCAGTTCTTTCAGAAAAATGCTGAAAAAAGAAGACACCAATGTGATTACAGTCAAATACTCTGGAGAAGCAGAATGACCAGTGAGTTAATCAGTTCTAATGATCAATACTTGTATGTTGATTATGAAGCTAATCAAGTGTCCTGCTAGTGGAGAAAGCCTATCCTTGCCAAGGTGTGCTTTGGTTTTTGAGCACAATCATCCCTGACTCAACTAGACAGGAAAAAGTAGCAATCCCTTGTAGGGAGTCAGTGCACACAGGAGTGCAAAGTGATATTCAAGAACCAGAATCTTCAGAAAGATCTTGTGCAGTGGTTCAGAGGAAGTCCAAAAAGACCTTTCAGAGGAAGACCAAAAGTCCAAAGCTGCCAGCTTTTCATCACCAAACTCAGCACACTGGGCAAAGGAGAACCATTTAAACAAGCTTCACAATTCAAAGGTCAGTAGTAAACTCCCAAAATACAGATTTTGTAATCAACTCTCTCCAACACTGCGTACACATCTCTGTTTGCAGACAGAGCCCTGTACAACGCCTGGGTGGAAAGAGGAATGTGAAACAGAATTTGCAGAAGGAGAAGCAACTGAACGTGCTGTTTCCTCAGCCCTGAATCAGGTTGGGGCTGCCTTAACCTCACTAGCCAAAGCAGAAAATTGTGGATGATGCTGGTGGAGGCAGGGCATGGGAGGAGGAGGCAATGTATTTTAGCATTGCTAGAAGTTTTAGTGGGAAAAGAATTATGCAGAAGCAACAGACTAGAGAGGGATGGGTCAGAGAAAGGAGAAATGACAGCAACAGGGAGCTATAGGGTATGACTGAGGAGTGAAGGGGTGGTAGCTGGGAGCAAGGGAAAGTCAAAAAGGAGAGTAATTTGATGGAATCAGTCAGGGTCGGTAAAAAGAAAATATAGCACCACAAGGAGAGGGGAAGTGGGAAGGCAATTGAGTGATCCCTAGCATAGTTTTAAATGACTGAGTTCTAAATGGAAGAAGAATATTTACCTGTATGCAATGCAATTCTTGTGACCTGGAAGTCGATTCATCTATTACTTAAAGGTCTTTTAAATGTAATGTGTAGTTTGAATTTACTATCCTGATACGCTTTGAAGCTGCTTGCACAGAAGTATTTATATGGCAGCCTCCGTTTGACCATATTTATGTGTATGTGATGGCACATTTATCTGGCTGAAGCACTGCAAGTTTCCCAGAACTTCAACATGGAAGGGTTTTCTCATTTGTTTTTCAAACTGCTTTGGTTTTGACCTGTAACTTGAAGACAGACTTTGAAATTCAGACTCAACTTGTGGGATTCAGCACCCCTAAAGGTTAAGTTTATAACTGCCATTGCATTCCCATTATAAACAGGGAAACAATGCACTCTAAGCTGATCTATACACAGTCCCATCTTGATAAAAGGGAGTACTGTTAGTTACAGATTAAATACAGAGAGCCTCCAAGACATGGCATGAAAGCTACTTATTAACCCAGCGCATGACAACTATTCCTTTTTTTCCAAGAGAACATATTTTTGACAACAAGCTTCCAGACTTGATCTAGCACTGTGAGATGGAAAGCATGTATAGGACTACAAAGCACTGGTATAATACGACTTTAACATTGTTAAACAGCTGAAGGCAAAGTTTAAACTAAGATGCAACTCGTTTTTGTAAAAGAAACAAGTAATCAATCATTATTTTGCAAATCCAGATCAAGTACTTTGCACTCCGGTGTGCATTGTACTGTAGGCGTTCACTGCAGGTACCACATAGATGTATAGGTGTACACATGCCTTTGGTTTCCTTAGTCACTAAACATTAACAGAACTGTTAGGAAAACCTACTTGTTATGAAAGTCATATATCTCCTGAATATTTCCAAAGATGATGTGTTCTTTATTAAGGATCCCAGCGGGTATTTCTTCCACTCCACTTGTCATTTCCCAAAGGTAAGTCTGGAAGACACCAGCAATTCTTAGCTTTGTGATTAAATGCAGTGAAAAAGAATAGATCTCCCTGTTTTATTGCCAAAGACATAGGCTGACAAGGGAACTATGTACTTTGAGATTAAACAAACAAGCTAAAAAAAAAAAGTTTCAGTGCCACAGAAAGGTCTCCAGAGAAATTCAAAGTGCTGCCAACTACAAGGTCTTGAGGAAAAAGCAGAACCATTCCAACACCACCTGCCTTTGCTGTCCAATTGATGGTGTCCATAAACTGCAAGCAGAAACAGTTGAGAGATAAACTGGATTTGCCACTTCAGTAGCAAATACAAAATCTCTTTCAAATGGCAGGAATGTGAAAGATGGCAGATTTCACTGAAATACACTCTGCTTTTTGCCATGAATATCACAGTCCCCCTCAGGAATATCCTGCTGTAGAACTAGGAGAGGTATTTGACAGTGCAAATCCATCTCTTTCTCTAGCATGAGATGATCCAAAGGAACAGATTTGAATTCTTAAGAAAAATGCTCCATGATTCAAAAAAAAGACTAGAAACCAACAAATTTCAGGTTAACATACAAATATATCGCTGTTTACTGAGTCCCAGGACATTGCTCTCACTCTGCAGGGTGAGCGCAGCTTTGCAAATAAAAGCAAACTCAGGTGTCCCCGGAGGTGCAGAGATTTACAGCCACGCAGGAGCAGTTCTACCAGTGGAAGACAAGCGCCTCCTGCTGCCCACCCAGCTCCCACCACCCGCAGGACACAGCTCTGTGGCTAGCTATCCACGGTGGTAGCCTCACAGACTCTCGTCAAGGTCAGCTTTTGCATCACTGCAAACGATACCATGTCCCTCCTGAAAATACTGGAGACCTCCTGGGCCATAACATACCTCTAAACATTCGTGTAAATCCCTGACGTAAGCTTTTTCTGTCTGAAGCAGCTCAGCCATAATGAATCTGAAAAAAAACAAAGTATTTGAGGTGTTTTGGATACTACAGGCATTTGTACAACGAACAGAAAAAAGCCCATCCTTCTGTTGTCCCCATGAATCAGTGTACTTCCACTCTCAACCTTCAGCTGCCTCACTTTGCACCTTTCAGCTGCATGAATGAAACACCACTTCGTACCCTAGTCCTCTGTAGGGATATTCTCTAAATACCTTTTCTGCAGAAAATTCCATTAAGTTGTATTTCTGCAACGCTAAGGTGTGATTTACTATCTACATGCCCATCCTTCACAGTCAACTGATTCTCAGAATTTTTTTTCCCCCAGGAGTAAAAACTTGAAATTCACCGACAACATTTGCATCTTCACTAATAATCAGCGGTAAGTCACCCCGAAACTTGACCTTCAGTGGCAACAGGTGGATTTGGGAGACACCACCACTTTGAAGAGGCTTCAAGAGCTTAGTATCTGACTGGAGAAAATCTAGGCTGCTGGAATCCTAAGAACCACATCTGCAGTGCCTGAGGCTGGGCGTCTCGAAGTTGAAATCCCTAATGTTTTGAAAATGTAGGCAGACAAGTGGAAACAGCTTCTTATCAAGGTAATGAACTATAGTGACCATTTCAGAGGGCTGACAAGGATCGTACATACCAATGCTTTCCAGAATATTCTCACACAAAAATTAAGACAAAATACTGTGAACTTAGTCTGTTTCTAGATTTCAGTGCTAAAAGCACTCTCTAAATATTTCCTCTAGGGTGAAATATTTCTAGTTCTCTCAGTTGCACACCAACTGAAGTCTGAACCTGAACTTCAGGTGAAGTCTTGTGTCACCAAACCCAGTTAAGGGCTCTGGATGTCACTGGACTTTAGAGGATACCTAGACACCAAGAGATGCTTTTCATTTTTTCTGTTCCTTTTACTTTTCACATACAGACAGAAAGAAATCATGACAATGAGTAGCCCCACAACATCAGCATCTTATCAAAGTGCCTGACTCCCTCCTTTCCCTTTCCAAAAGTTACTTCTGATTAAACCCAAAAGAAATCCAACCTGTCTGTTTTGAAATTCTCTAGCCCACAAGTCTCAACTTCTGCCCTACACCCATAGACTCATCTCAATAGCTCCACAGCTGGAAGGAGTTACAGGACTATCAGTCAGTTCTGGTCACGTGAACAGCATCGAACCACTCTTAGATAATGTGTCACGGCAGACTGCGAGCATCTGGGGACATACTCTTTCTTTCTGGCAGACTTTCTCTTTTCTTCATTGACTTCATGATTCGCATCTCGCAGCTTTACCTCCCGGTCTGAAAGACTTGCTGGAATAATATCTAGTTCTAGGTCCTTGTTATCCTAGAAGAAGTGACAGTACAGATTTAAAATTAATTGTAATCCTCCCGTTGTGCAAAATGCAGTATTTTTGTGAGATCAAAATGGATAAGAAGGGACAAAAGTAAAATAAAGGTGTTGTCAGAAAGAAGGAAATTCAAAGAGGTTTAAAAGAAATACAGGGAGAAGGTCAGAAGGTGCAGAGAAAACTTCAAAATCTCCAACTACGAGCTTTCACAGTTACTCCTATCTAGTAATAGGCATTGATGACAAATGTCTAAATTTTACCTTGCTCCTTCACATCTAAATCAGTTGCCTCATATGAGATTTCATAAAGAGTCTGATAAAGTAGGGCACTATGCAGAGATAATCCCAACGGCCAATGGCTTTCTGCCATGGAAATACCTTTCCAGACTGTGGTTAGTAACGTCGTGTAAACCAGAGCCCCTACAAGGAACAGTACATTTAGGGTATCTTGAGGGTGTGAGGGAATTTATTCCTCTTGCTTTGATACTTAATTTTGAAGGATGGTTAACCAGAAGGTTTAAGTGTTTCTGCCTCTGGCACTCCACCTTATTACTGTGGCCAGGGAATAGCAGGAGGTTCTAATTTTTGTTTCTCTTGTACTGCTCTATTTCACCTAAAAGAGCTCAGAGATGAGGTTGGGGATCAATTTTCTGGTTAGTTAAAGGATGAGGGAATGGAAAGTTACAGTTAAAGCCTGAGTCTGATTCAAAATAATGGTGTGGGAGCAGGATTTATGGCTTACGCTAAAATTAACAGAGACTTTTGTTCCAATAATCTGTTCCCCTTCCTTTCCAGTAGCTCTATGGTCTCCTGGAGAATGGTGCAAACATTTGATTGGAAAGTCTTTCTGACCTTCATCTGTCTCCTCCTCACATCACTGATCTGCCACAAACCCCCTTTTTCTCTTCAGAAAGAGTTCTGAGCTCGGCTGGGTATGCTGGCTAGGCTTTAAGTGTTTCTAGTGGACACATGATAACTCGCAGAATTCATACAGTGACCGTCACTTCCCTCTGTGACTTTCAGCTTTGATATAAAACCCCATCAGGACATGGAGGTACAGTACCTCTGTATTGATTCCAAGGGCTTTTTCCAGGGAGTAGCGGTATTTCCCCATCCTGAGAGAGAAGTCGCGGTAGCGTTTGTCAACGGTGGTGACCCACTTCCTAATTTCAGTGGCGTGTATATGTCCTTTTTCTACAAAGCTGTCAGCCAGCTGGATGAGGAGCTTCACCTTCTCCTTTGTTTGCTGCCCAAAATATGGTCCTCAGTTATGTTGCATTATTATTATTTCCTCTGCTTTTAATTCACACAGCAGTCAGAAGCAGCTCACAATTTTTTTTATACATCATTAAAGAGTGCCTGTACTTCATCTTATACAGAATCAGATGCTTTAAACTTTGCCCAGTAAAACATGAAAGGAATGACATTTTTATAAGGACACTTACGAAGCTGCAGGAGATAGAAAAAGTCAAGTTTTTGAAACCACACACACACAAACACATAAGGAAAACATGTTGAAAGTTAGGCATGCCTCCTCCCCATAAGCAAAAACTTATTTTTTGTGAGCCTTGGAGCAGAAGACAGGATTTAAAAATCATACCTCATAAAATACATCAAGCTACTCTGAAACTATACTTAGGTGGTTCTGCAGACCTGTGTAGGCAGGTCATTAATACACCACATATCAGTCCAGGAAGCGTGTTTGAGTCACTACACTATGTTTCAGAAACAAACAGAATTTAAATCCAAATTCCTGGTCTACTATGAAATCCCCCATCAGTATTTTAGTTCCAGTTAGAGCCTAAACTCCAAAATATACACTGAGGCCCCAAAACCTTCCAGAAGTCTTTTCTCTTCCCCCTGGGCTCTGAGTGCCCCTTTGTCACTATGGTTTTCCATGTTGAGAACCTCTGTGCAAATCTGGCACAGATTTGAGCTAGCTATAAATTTCAGCTCAGATTCCAAATCTTTCCCAGGAACTGAAGGTGCCTGGACCCCACGTTTGAGCCAACTCAAGTACAAAATGCTTATAAAAACTGAGATATCAATGGTACAGACAGCTGTAATGCACATGTTGGTCCTCAAAAGCAAAAAAAAGAATCAGTCATATTCCCAGAGGCACTGGCAAGTTGCTTTCCAGAGAGGGGGAGAACTTTCCGCTCTGCCTGAAGCGAGATGCTGTCAGGTACTTGACATTATCAGCAAACTGGCCACAAATGGACAAATGCATGTCAGCCCATAAAACACCTAGCAGGTTTCAAACGCCAAACTAAACTAAAGAAATTTCACCAGCAAAATAAATTAACAGCAGAATTAGAGGCCACCTTAACACTTTAACTGAGCAATTAAGCAAGACTTGGTACGGAGGAGTAAAAATCTGATTTCCTGTCATGTTTAAAGGGTGATTCATTCCCATTCAAACTGGTGTTTTGCTTTCCAAACAATTGGTTTGGCCAGAAAGTGATTGGGATCAGGAAGGCTTTCAGTTACATCTTAATTTGAGAATAACACCAGGCTGGGAGTGACATGCATTTGCCAGATTGCATGTGGCAGTGAAAATACTCTAGGTCAGCAGTAGAAAAGTGATTTACTAGAGCCCTAGGGGGCAAGACTAGATGCATCAATGTAAGGAACAGCCAATAATGGTCAATAGGGATCAAGGTGTAAAACTCAGGCTAAGTCAAGAGTAGAAACAGTTTGGAAAATTCAGGATGCATTGGGATTATTCTGATTAAAATTAATTTATGAACTGGAACGTTAGGTCAATAGAGATCAAGGTGTAAAACTCAGTCTTAGGCTAAGTCAAGAGTAGAAACAGTTTGGAAAATTCAGGATGCATTGGGATTATTCTGATTAAAATTAATTTATGAACTGGAACGTTATTTCAGGTAGAGTGATTATGGGTGGTTACAGGCAAGAAGTACTGTTAAAGGAGTGCTGTACGGGTCCTGTCTGATCAAACTAACTTCCAGCCACTGCTAGTTATCTCCCATCTTCACAAACATGCAAGCTAAGGGAAAAGAAAGGGAACAAGAAGAACACAAAGCCTGTGAATCAAACCCATGGACAGCCTAAGAGGAATTTAAGGATTACAGAAGATCAATTTCAGGACACAGTGAAATGAAGCTACATAATTCCAAAGCCATGGCCTTGCTGCCGTCCAACTTTGCAATTCAGATCCTTATCAGTGACTGTTAATACCCCTGTGGATTCACTGTCTGTGAATTACCTATGGTTTGAATTAATTTGTCTGAAGCAGATCCAATCACCATTCCCTTTTAAACCCCACCAGATTTCTTAGAATTGCTCCATATAAATGAACACATTCCTGGGAACACAGCTTTGTATTAAAAAATGTTCACCCGTAGTTTACGAACCTATTTATTTAAAGTATTTTGTTGGGATCAGCAGATTATTTGTAACTAGATAAATGATCATCTGTGATCAACCCAGCTGGAATTAACGAACCAAACTGTGGTTGTAATGACAGAAGAAAGAGACATGGAATCCAAGATGACCTTGGATATATTCAGATCAACTAGCTGCTCTACATCATTCTTGTATGAGCATTTGAGGATGAATTAGGATAGGTCTCATTAGGTTGCTGTGAACTCTATGCAAATGGACTTCCTCTTCCTTCTGATCAGAACAAAAATGCTCCATAACCAGTACAGACCAAGGGGGAGAAAGCCTCCTTTTTGTGCTTATGTCTAGCTAAGAATGAAAGACCACAGTTTTCAAAAGGCATTTATCTTCTGGGCTAGGAATGTCAGGAGGAAAACAAGAGAATATTCTTACAGAGATATAAGGCTTTGAAGCACGATCATAAACATAGACAAAGGCAGATACCATACTTAGCTAAAAGTCACTGTCTACCTTGGCAGGTACTCTGAATTCCCCATATTCCTTCAGGAGTTCCTGAGTTTCTTCTGTTGACTCCCCTGTGGAGTTGTGAGTAGAGAGGTAATATTCGCCTGTTTCTTGGATCCAGTCTAAGGCCTGTGAATGTCAAAAACAACCGAAGGAAAAACAAAACAAACAGTCTTTGTATTTCAAGAACTAATCCTCTGACAAAAAGATATGCCAAATAAAGGATATCAAATCCATTAGGACTTAATACTGTGTACGCTAAAAGACTTCCTAGGAAAACATAGAAAGAATATAGTAATCAAGCCAGGTGGGAGAGGATACAAAAGTTGTATGTTTCGTAGGAGAAAAGGGAGTGTAGGGATACAGATAAATCTGCGCCCAGGGAAAGCAGTTTTCTCATTCAGTAATAGCTCAGTAAAACAGATTTGCTCTTATATTATTTTCAAACAAATTAACAAATCCAGAAATTAATCTGACCTGGCAAAAATATGTAGTTTTGTTGCGTTTTGCATTTTCTTAAACTGTTTTTCTAATCTGCAGTTGGCATCTTTTTAAAAATAGCAGTTTTTAAATACAACTTGAGATTGCAACAGGAACGCCACTCAGAGGCATTACACAGCTACAAGGAATATTTACACACTGCCAGGACAGAAAGATGAAGTGGGGTTTTTACAATACCTGCTTGGCACTGCGCTCAAAGACAACATATTGTTGGCACTGATCTAATCTTCGCTTCTTCAGGGTCCAGAAGTGAAGGACGCGGTTCTCCCTCTGCAGCAGCTCGCTCAGAATAGCTGTACAGCAAAGGAAACATCTGCATGATTAGTGATTCTGTGAGTGCATTCAGAAGCAAGCCATAAAAAGCTGAATTTACTCACTCTGCCTGAACCATATTCCCAAAAGCAGAACCCCTGTGATTGTACTTCTTTAAAGGTGTATCATCGGATTGTAAATGGTGCTCTTTTGACCAAAGGAAAGTAACTACAGACAGATACTTTTGCTGGTGATTGATTGAGGTGGTAGGACAATCAAACAGAATTCCAGAGACAAAAAAAAAAAAGCAGGTTCATCCTAGGGACAAGTAAGTGTAGGATTCATTGTTTCCCAGGGCTCAGCAGCAATAGGATGCTGTACTTGATAGGAGCTTATTCGTTGATCCGGTTTTAGATATTAAGGCAAAATAGTGTCTGATCATCTTAGCTGACAATCCATATGATGGGGGATGGCACAGTGTCACTCCCATGGACTCTCCCGAGAAGACAGAGAGAGCCCATGTTTCAAACCCCTTTCCTTTTTCTCCCCACTACCACTTGCAAGTGCCCAGCTCTGCTCCTGCCTAGCAGAAGAGGAATCAAAGGCCTCACCACCATCGCTACAGGTGTCAGGCATATGTATCATTTTAGAGACAGCAAATGGCAAAACTTAAGGTGCCTGCTCAGCACGTTCCCAGCTTTAAGTTGACCACACAGCAGTGGGGAAGGAAACAAAACCTTCAGTGTTGTTGTTGCACCAGTGCACCAACCTTTCACTTGCTGCTCGGGCCCCCTTGTATGGCTTGCTACTCCAGGCATGCTGACGTTGTTCCGGTGGATGTACTTGAGGAAAACCTCAGCATTCCTTCGTGCCAGCGTACAGGCCTAGGAAAAACAGTCCCCACCAAAAAGAGTCAGTAAAGATGAGCAAAGAAAACCAAGGGGACCCACGGGAGTTCTCTGCTTATTTTGCAAGGAGAAGTTTTCTTTCATATGGGAACACGAGAGCTTCAGCTAAGAGTCATAAACTCAGCTAATAAACTAACACCCTCATAAATGTATTATAACACATGAGTAATTTTGAATATAGTGGCTGATTTTATATATTAAGGCAAATTAATTACAGTAATAAAACAACTGGCTGGAAAGAGCTAGTACATCACACATTTTCAATCTAACCAAAGTTAACCCATCTTTCAGGAAAATTATTCATTGTTTCAAAAATTTACAATCTAGAGGCATAATTACTCCAGCCTTGCCTGCAAGCACAGTTTCATGTTGTATATCAGTTGTAGTGGAAGGTGGGAGGCTGGCTGCCAATTGACTTGACAGCCCGTCAGCTCCGCAGTTCTTACAAAGTAGCACCTGGAAGGAAATCTGTCTCCATCCTGGTGCTGCCCTGCACTGACACAATTGCTTCAGTTGTTAGTAGTTCTTCAGTTATTGGCTTGGAGGAGAGAATATGAAATGCAGGATGGTTTCTATAAGCCAACACCAAAATGCTGAATAATACCCATCATTTATAATGCTCATCATATGCAATTTTGGGAATTAGAACTCTGAACCACCACAACTGCTAACATCCTCCAAGTGCAATGAAAATACCACTTAATTAGTCCTGATGACATCTCTCTGAGATATGCATTTATGATAATGCTTATTACCCCTACTAGAACAGCATAAAACTGACCTAGGGCTTACACAGCCTGCCAGTAGCTGAACTGGAATTACACCTCAGCACGTCCTCTCAAAGTCACAGAATCACAGCATGGGTTGGGTTGGAAGGGACATTAAAGAGCATCCAGTTCCAACCCCCCTGCCATGGGCAGGGACCCCTTCCACTAGACCAGGTTGCTCCAAGCCTCATCCAGCCTGGCCTTGAACACTTCCCGGGATGGGGCATCCACAGCTTCTCTGGGCAACCTGTCCCAGTGCCTCACCACCCTCTCCGGGAAGAATTTCTTCCTGATATCCAATCTAAACCTCCCCACTTTCAATTTAAACCCGTTACCCCTTGTCCTGTCACTACAGGCCCTTGTAAAAAGTCCCCCCCAGCTTCCCTGTAGGCCCCAACTCACCAACGCTGCTCTAAACTGACTACTTAATGGGGAGTTTTCCTGATCTACTAGAGAACTAAAATGAGACCTTGAGAAAAGCCTCCTTCTGTTCCAGATGTTTGCTGATCAGAGGGATGACGTGGTCTATCTCAGCTGCTGGTCCAAGTTTATCTCGACCTCCACACCAGTCTTCATCCCTTCTGTATTCTTGTTCCAAGCTCTCTAATACGCTGCACACCTGAAACACGCCCATAGCACAACAATTAATTATCTGCAGTCACAATCAGGAGGAACATATTCAGTAACAGTCAATGTCCAATAATATTTCAGATCTAAATGTTTTGGACTATGGGTCATGACATGGAAGATAAGTGGATATGAAACAGGCCCTGGAGAAAATGGTCTAGCGGTTCTTTTTCCGCACAGGGCTCTCTACTGTTTGGGATGCAATTCATCTGGTTTAAGGGCAATAAATCCTTATTTTCTTCCAATGCGTAACTGGGGAGAAGCTCAAAAGGCTGAATCAAGGCAGGGGTTGGTGTTGGCCCCAGTAGATCATTCAGGAAACAATCCCTATTCCGGAAGGGTGCTTTAGATGTGTTTAAATCCCACTGAAGTCAAGGGACTTAGCACATACTTAAAACACATGCTTAAATACTTTCCTAAAACAAAATCTGAAGCTGGAACTAATTCTCTTCAGCTGCATGTTAGTTGCTCCCTATACAGCTTTTGTAGAGACTGATGGAAACCAACAGGCATTAGATCAGTGTCGCAACGTAGGTGGATGCAGGTGTTCCACTGTACAGAGCTTACACATGTATCTTTTATCTTGGTAGAATAATGGGAATGAGGTAAATAAACCAACACAGTCTGGAAACTGTAATGCAGTGGCCTTGGACAAGGCTGAGTCTTTTGCCTTGCAGATCCTGAGAGTAATTCTTAGTGGCCTGTGCAGACACCAGAAGAACTGCAAAAATTTTTTGGAACTTTCATCATCACTCCACTGCTGAGGTTACCCAAGATCCAGCCAATTATTGCTGGGGGTCCTGCTAACCATGTTCACCTTTTTCTTGCTCACGCCTGCAACTTTTATATGAACACAGTTATAATTCAGAGGAGCCTATGTGCTCAAGAGCCTCGTCTGGAAGAGAGTCCAGCATCACCCAGCAATCCTCCCCACTATTGCAGGCCATTTCCATACAACTCCATTCATGAATACATCAAACTCAGTTTTAAAACTGGTGAAGTGAGGTGAACTGATCAGCTTACCCTGCTGCCAGGCTAGTTCAAGGATCTTATGCGCCTGACAGTCTGAAATCACCTTCTTGCTTGGATGCAAACCAGCATTCATCCTAAACCATTTATTGGAGAGCAAGTGCCCCATGCATTATTCAGGCACTAAAAAGCACTTCCATTTTACTTCTTAGTTCTTGAAAACTTTCGTACTCTTGGATTTTGGTGACTTAAAAAATGAAAGTAGATGGACTGCCTGGGGTCCACACCTTTTCAGAAAGGATGGTCCCTGAACATGCAGGTATCATCTCTTTGTTAAGATGATTAAAGAAATGGCTATAAAGTGGGCTATCACTGAAGTCAGTAAAACTGGAGTGTTTGAAAGCCCAGGCTCCACCAGTTAGATCAAGAACACAGTATGCTTGGGGAAGACAGGCATGCCTTTGGCCGGTTGTGACAGTCCCTCCACCCTTTTAGTTGATTTTTCTAGATCCTCAGAAAATTCAGGATCCAATAAATTACTCGATCCACCATCATCCAGTCAGGGAGCAGACCATTAAGGACCGTAGGTCAGTCATGCGGCCTAGGAGAAGATAACAGACTACTTGCAGCAGTGAGTTTATGAGCATTCAAAGACTAAATGATCTTTGCCCTGAACATTTGCTGAATAGACACAACTAATGAATGAACTGCTGGGCACTGCAGCCTGCTTGGAAACAGGAAGAGACTGAACAGATAAATTACTGGCTATGCATAGTTTGGCCAGCACATTTAACTGTCTAAAGCACTAATGAATCCCTTAATGGTTTTCATTTCTCACAATCCCTCACCAGCAGTAATTCATTTCAATCTTGAATCCATCAGGGACTGTAAATCTGTTTGAAACTCTTCACAGTGAAAGACATTCATTATAAAAGGAATGAATCCATCTTAAACAGTGTTAAAAATGTATTAAACAAATGACACCAAAAAGTGGTCCATGGATCATCTACAGCTTCGATGTTAAGGAAAAAAATAATCCCCCTCCATAACGATATATTTAGTTGTGCTAAAAAACTTCCCATGACTGGTTCACTAATTGAGGAACTAACTGTGTGATAATAACAATAGAAAATTTAATGAAAACCACTGCTGCCTTTTGTATAAAACCACAGGTTCCTGCAATGTCCATGCTAGCAGGAACTGTGGGCTGCAGTAAATTACATCAGGCGAGGCTATTCGTATATCCAAGCTACGACACTAATTCTCACTGACTACAGTATAAATGGCATCTGTTTGTGCAAGGGATGAATAATCCCACCAAACCAGCGGCCAACTGGAGCGTGTTTTGCAATTCATGGACACCTGGAATGAAGTAAAGTTGTGTTAACATATAAATGGTTACTGCTGTAATTGTCTGTTGCAGATGGATTTAAGAGAAATCCCTCCGTATCTTGGCATCTTTTTTGGTATGGTGGCGTTTAACTACTAGTGAAAACACTGTCTAGTACAGCTCACAAACTTACGAGTACTTAATCACAAGGAGTTCTCAAGGATAAAACAGATTTATATTCCTCAAAATTAATTCTGATATCATGAAAACTTGAAACAAAAATGGTGGGATTTCAGAAATTTTTCCATTGGAAAGGGGAAAATTAAAAAAAGACCCAAAAAACCCCAACCCACTAAAACCTAACTTCAAGAACTACATTGCTTCACTGAAAACTTTCAGATGAAAGTTACTGCAAACTGCTGCCACTTTTTGTTTGCCTTTTTTTTTTTTTTTTTTGTTTTCCTTAGAGGTGTGTTTGTTACAGTACACATCAAAGAAACAATTTTGACTAGTTCAAACTTTGGTTTCCATGTGTGCCTTAGCATTGCTATGCCAACGGAGTATATGTCCTGTCAGTTAATTCGGCCTGTGCTGTAAGAATGTCTTCTTCCCTTGCTGGCAGATCACCCTCTGCACTCAGGGTCAGAGAAGAAAACCCACACCCGCCAGCACTGCTATATCGTGAAGTGCACTCACATTGCTGTTTACCAGCTGCGAGCCACCTGAGTGCTCACCACTGGCCCTGTTCAGGTGACAGAAAGGTTTATACGCACCTAGTGTGGGCATGAAGATATGCAAATATATGTAAAAAGAAAAAAGAGAGTTTTTAAGGGCAAGGAGGGCTGACTGAAGCCACGCTCAGGGATTACTCAAGGAAAAGTGAGAAGACCAAGCACTGCTCCCTAGTGGTATCAGCAGAGCAGGTATTTGGAACAGTTCAGCACTCTGGAAGAGTGGGGAGGCTGCACTGCTGATCTCGGCGAGAGGCAAGACCGTCGCACTATACGCTGGGAGCTGAACCCCAGGCTGTAGCAATATGCCGCGGCGCAGATGTGATACTGTTCGGCTCACCTGCTCAGAGGTTTTATAGAAGGCCACCGAGGCATTGACAAGTTTGAGCCTGTCCTCCATCTTCAGCATCAGCTGCTGCCAGTGCAGGGCCACCTTCTCAGCACACTCTCTGATAGCATCGGCATCGTAATGCCCCGCCTGCAGCAGCACTTCAGCTTTCTGCTGGACCTGCAGGGCACTCTGGTGTGTCTTCTGTAAGGAAGTGGCATGAAAGAGGGACTGTGTATGAGGGGAGGAAAGAGAGGTTGTATAGATGTGCCAGATGTATGGTAGAAAGGTGAAGTGAGGTGTGACCATGGAGATGCGAGAGAGTGAAACATTTTCAGTGTTATCTTCAGGTAACAGTTACTTTCTGCAAAGCATTTTAGTTTCAATTATTCACACACGTTTGCAACGAGTTACTAGCGCTTAGGACAAGGGGGCAGTGGCTAAGAGGGGTTAGCTCCACCAATTAGCTACTGCCCCTTGAGCAACAGCCCGGGGCGGCGTTCCCAGTGGATCCCTTTTGCCAGCGCCAGAGGAGGCAGCTGTTGTGCTGAGCTCCCACCCAGCCCGTGCTCGGTGCTGGCTGCATCCCACACAGTCCGCACATTCAAAAGCAAACACCAAAGAGTTGGCAAACTATGGGCCTAACCACCCTAATTTGATTTGTGCCAGGCAGTTTTCTGGCATCAGCAGTTTTACTCATGTGTGTAATTGTCCTGTCTGTAGGACACAAAACATCAACCTCAGAAGACATGAAGATGCCTTACTAAACGGTATGAAGTAGATCACAAACAGCAGCCCTACAAGATACATTTCTGAAAGCCAGCTCACTCATATCGGCGCTACACTATACTACCTTTAAGAGCAGAGCTAGGGGGAGTTGAGCCATTTTTTCCACCATTCCCAAATTTACACAGCAGTCACCTTACAGGCAGAACTGAATCACCTGCCCCACTCCCCAGCCCACACCAGCTCCTCTCAGAGTAACCAAGGGGTGGTTACACCTTCCTCTGTGGGCTGCTGAGAGGAAAATAGCCCCCAGCCCTTCACAACCTCCTCAGTAACTGTGTTCAGGCACGGTTTAGTCCAATATTTGATTTTAATCTTCTGAACAGAAGCCCTAAAATCTCCCAAAGACTGCTCTGTTCTGCATCCCATTTGTAACTGCTGCTGACAAATTCTCATGTGATACTTTTATGATCTAATCCTTGAACCTGGAAAGAAGCTTGAAATCATCTGGTAATACACTGATGAATAATGCAATGTAGAGAAAGCTATTAGCAAAAAAAGGATTAATACTTGGCAGAAACATTTAGGAAGATGTTCAAGAACAACTGGTTAAATTTAATATCCAGCTGCTTTACTGATGTTAAGAGTTGTAATACTTGTTTTAAACAGACTTTAAAGGATTTCAGCTGAAAATCAATTCCACATCTAGAATGCCTTTAGAGAACAGTCTGCCCTGTGTGCTTTGCTGATCTTTTGCCCATATTGAGCCTTAAACACTTTAAATATTTAATCTAGTGGTTTTTTCCCTTTGAAAACTTACTTTCCCCTTACTGTGGTGTAACCCTCTTCTCCCTCTGTGATCTGCATTTACCACCAAATACAAGCACTTCCCCAATGGCAGCAAGCTGCGATAACACAGCCAGTGGGTGTCTTGCTCCCCGCTGCTGTCTGGTGACAGCTGCCAAGATGCGGTCAGCACAGCTTGGTACCAGCCAGCTCAGACAGAATTGATAGAAAACTTCTTCCTTTTCCCTTAGGAGCTGCAGCAGCTGCTCCTTCTTTAGTGTGAGTGGAGCTGGATCGAAATAGGTCATTAGCTGAGATTTAAACTTCATATTTACTATCAACACTATAATGTACATTGACGTATTTATTACCAGAAGACATTAAAACACTCCCCCAAACCCAGGGATCTCTTCAAGTCTCCATTATGGAAATAATACATTCATAGGTTAAAGTTTGGTTTAGTTGTGGTTATTTTCAGCTTGTTCTTTGCTCTGTAAAAAGGTAACAACATGATCTGGGAAGCATACACATCCTGTTAAGCAGCAACAGGAGAAAGCAATGGCCCCTCTTTCTCACAACTGGAGTGAGCACACCCTGTGAGTGTAGGGTTTGCTCATACTGACAAGGATGGATAAAGCACTGAGCCTAACTGTGTCTTGCAGTGCCCTGCTCGGGGGAGGCCATAGCCCTCCGGTGCCTTCTCCTCCAAAGGAGAGCAACTCAGAGGAGGTGCTATTCCTCCTGCCATGTCCCGGCCCAGTGAGGAGGGCAAATCAGTTGGCTCAGGATTAGTGTTCAAGGGCCAGCTCGAAGATTTTTTGATCTTTTCAAGGGCCAGATCAAAGATTATTTTTTTACTAAACAAATTATCAGGAGATGCATGAGTGTAATTTTCATGTATGGAAAGGATGATATCTGGCAGCCAAAGAATTAGCTGCAGATGATAAATAATTTATTTCACAACTAACTTCTGGCTGCAATTCGAGTTTAATGATAAACTGAACTTCTAAAGTTTCTGTTCCTTCCTTCCTTCAAGCAAGCAGCGCTCAAGAGATAACCTTGTGTATGATGTTCACCTGGGAAGGAGAAAACAAAGTTAAGTTATTTGTGTTACCTCTATGGCCAGCTGAAACTGCTCATGCTCTCGCTGGAGCTGCTCAGCTTCAGAGAGGGAGCTTGCATTGACAAGGCTTGCGTTCAGCATTGATTCACCATTCCGGATCCAGCCAAGCACCTGTAAAGAAAGGACGTGCTTATGGAAAGGTTTTTCCAGTACAAAGGTTTATGTAGCCACTGATTAGAAAATGCTTCAGCCCAGCTAACAAAAAGGTATTTTGCCAAGTGTGGTCACTGAACCAGTGAGCAGAAAGAAATCCTAGAATAAGGACAATAACATAAATTTTTAGAGGGCTAAGATCTTATTCAAGAAGTTATGGCTTGAAGAATTAAACTCCTAAAGTACTGAAATGGACATTCAGATAGCAAAGAGCTTCCATTTCCAGGGTTTGATCACAAAAGTGAATGTTCCCCAGTGCAAATACCCCAGGGCAAAACCACAAAGGGAGGGAGATTTGAAGTTAAGCATAACTATCGCTCTTTTTTTTTTTTCAAATTTCTAGCTGGAATCATGGACCTTGCAACTCCTTTCTGTTCCACTTGCCTGTGTTTCTTGCATACAAAGTCAGAGCTTGGGGTGGAGAGGGAGTATGCACAGTTGGCTTCATCTGACACAGAGTTAAGATGCCACTGGAGTTTTCACCTGCATGCAGAGCTAGGAAGAAGTCCCAGGTCTTGCATTTTATATTTAATCAAGATGCTTTACTTCAGGGATATTCAGATTGTTTTTAGGCATGCAATCCATGCTGTAATGGCTGCAGAATCAAATCCTAAATATACATAATTAATATATCAAGCTTGTATTTATTCATTTAAGCAGCAACATTTTCTGCCATTTTAGGACACGTGTTTGGAAAATTAGCACCCAGAACACATGTGCAAGTTCTTGGCTGTGTTATCTCAGAGCCTATTTTCTACCTGTGTGGGTGTCAAATTATTCCAACAAATCCAGAAAGTTTCTAAATCCAACTCACAGATGCACAGGAAATCCAGACTGCCCAATCACTGCCTTAATTTAGCTTGTGATTTACAAAGCTCCAAGATTGACTTTGCTGCAATATTCTACATAGTAATTTCCCTTTTGTGCCATCATTTTCACCAAGTGATCCATTAAATTGCCTGAAAGAAATAGAGATTTTCTGTTTTCTTGTTTTTTATCATGTATCACCCTAGTTATAGCCATTCAGTTCCCTGTAGGGTAGGAAAATGAGTTTTCCCTAGGAAAAAGAAAGGGGAGCCATCTACACATGTAGCTGACCCTAATTTGTAGAAAATTACATTCTGCTCAGTACAACAGTGTGGAAGATTTCATTTGTCAGCTTTCTCCCTTTCATCAGCAGGTGTTATTGTTCCTGTGGGAAATGCAACAAAGATTTAAAGGAAAAGGAATCGGGTTATCATATGGCAATCTTTTTGGCTGGCATTTTCTCTAATCCATCAGACAAGAATGCTACATTATTGCCTACTACATGGTACCAAAAGCTGAAGTTAACCAAAGGATCACTGTATCTGGGAAAAACTTGAAGTGAGAACATCATCTGAGTCTCTAAATAGTAAATAAAATCACTGGAAGCCTCAGTCTTAAAATAAACTAGATTAGTGAAAAGCTAATAGGCAACAAGGTTGAGTGAGGAGGAAAAAAGACCATACAACCAAAAGCAGCCAGGTTTCCTCTAGTGTTGATGATCCATGTGCATTCCTCTGTGCAGCTGCCTTACTGACTCAAAAATCCTCAGGGTAAAGCAGTTCAGGTCAGGCACTAATGGACACCTTGTCTGCAATGCTTACCGCACCATTCTTGACCAAGGCTGCAGCCACCCCTGATTTGTGCCCCTCCAGCCTTCTGCAGAGTGTGGGTGCAGGCACTCCCCCTCCCAGGCCAGTGAGCACCCAAGCACTAGCAAATTTTTCTTGAAAGAACATAACTAATGATCCCATTCTACTTCCCAAAGCCTTAACACTTAAATGTCAGGGTCTCATTTGGGATTGCATCAGACTTTTCCATAGTAATGTTTTCCTCTTAAGTTTTTTCCCCTCTTCTTTTGTGTGTGTCGTTTACATACTGTGTAAAAAAAAAAAAAAAAAATTTACAGTTGCATGCCAGAAGCTTCTTAAGTCTAAGTGCAAACTCCAGTCACCGGCAGAGCCTTGCTTTGTGTCACTGATTTGGGAGCAGAGTGTGAGATGGCTGGAAGAGACCTTTTACACATCTGCATCTGCTTTACAAGACCTGCTCACAAATCGACTCCTACTTATATGGTGCTTGATTCCTTTTCATTCAAATACGTATGGAAGCTGCTAATGCAGCAACAAGACACTTCTCTGATCCTTTCCTGTGTTAACAGACTCGCCGTCATCTGACAACGTGCAGACAGGCCAACAGCACGAGATGGCTTTAAACAGACATTCCCTACAAATTACAGATTTTATCGACTTTGTAGAACCAGTGATTAAATAATTCTGGAGTTAAATAAATCTACAAAGACTCTCTTAAAAAGCCCAACCATTTTTTTTTATAATGGAGAAGCAGAAACACACTGACAGTGTCTTAGACAAGCCACTTGCCACCTTACAACAATTTCACTGCAAGGCACAGGTTGGCTAACATGGCAACCCCCATTGTGCTGAAACGACTCCTACCTTTGACTCCAATTTGCTTAAAACAGGCTACTCCTGCCTATGGCTCCTTTGAAATTTAACAATAGTACCAAGTTCTTCTAAAATTCATACCCTGAAACTGCCATCTTCACTGAACATAGAATCAGACCTTACAGGAAGATAAAGCGTGAGGCAGCTCTTGTGCAGCCGTCCTTCAGAAACGAGAGCTCTGCAACACAGAGTTTCTGTCTGCTGGTGTAGTTCAGCCAGAATGCCTCCCTTCATGTTCCAAAAAAAGACTTAAGGCCCTGCTAATGATACCTTTCAAGTTATGTGGGAAAAGATTTTCAAGTTTAAAAGGCAAAATAATGTAAGCGAATCTTTATCATCTCTGGACCCTTTGCAGCTTCTCTGAGAGGCTCTTACTACCACAAGACACAAGCACCAGCAAGGCCACCTTCTGTTGATTTTAACCATGTTCAAAACTGCATCAGGTTTCCAGGAGCTCTGTGACATCTGACTGGGAAAACCAAATATATTCAGCGTCTCTCAAATGACTGGTTCCCAATATCCTTTGGGCATATTCATCTGGAAGCAAATCGAATGCCAAACAGCAAAAGTGGATGGATAACAGGCACAAGAAAAAAAACAGACTTCTAAACAACCTGGAAAATAAGTGTAGTGGGACACTGTGAGGATATCTGGGAGTAAATTAGGTCAAGTTCAACACTTATAAAACAAAATGGAAATAAACCATACCAAGATACCATAAGAGGATAGGGAAGCCAAACAGCTGCAAGCACAGCATTAGAGTTTGGTTTTTAAACTGATCTCCATGACTCTGTTCTGCCATTATTTTTAGGTAAGCAATCCAAGCTCTGTAGTGTCTGTCGGAAATGAGTGGGATCCAAATGAGGGGAAAGCAGACTTGGTCAGGATCTTTCTTAATAAAAAAGAGTTTGGAAATCACTGATCTATACTGTTTCCACTCTAAAGCAGTTCACAGAACATCTCATTTGGAATTGCTCTGCTTTAATGGCCTCAATCTTCGACTCATTGTCTTGGCATTCGAACTCTCGGTGCATATGATATAAAGCAGAAATCCCTGGTAAATGAAACTTAAATAGATAGAGACAGTTAAAAGACTTTGTATTTCCATGAGCCATTATAGCGAAGCGCAAACACATGTACATGTAGCAGCCTTGACCAATATTACTGTGTCAGCAGAACGTAACCACAGCTACAGTAGGTGTCTTGCTGCAACCACATCTCAACTGACTCACGGGGGGAGAGCAATTTGGTAATGAGATCATCCATCGTCTCCGATGCACTAAAATGAAAGTGAAGGAAATCTGGAACAGACTGGAGATGAACTCCAAGCCAAAATCAATATATTTCCCAATTTCACTAAAAGCTTGGGAATATGACTCATCTAGAGGAAACCAAATAGATAGGGCACAAATATATTTTACCTTGCCTCTTTCTAAGGGAAACTGTAGCTGTAATTTATAGGTTAATAAGCAAAGGGGTCCTTAGTATTCAGCTCAACAAATGAAATGATTCTTCGCTCTTGGTTTGCTGAAAGGTCAACCAGTAATGAAGGCTTTGATGGTCCCAAGCTCCATTAAGAAAATACTAATTCAAGGCAGCTGTTCTCCTCTCAAAGTAAGTATTAGACAGTTCAGTCCTAAAACCATTTTCTTTGGTTAGATTTGGCTTTGTAACACAGTGAAGGTCCAGCAGATACCTGATAACAAAGCAAATATCATCAGACACAAATATCATCAGCAGAGAGTGCAGCACTGCCACTGTAGGGCTGCAGGAGCAGCCACAGGGTGGGCTGACTGGCACTTCATCCAGGTCAAGTAGTGGAGTGACACTTGCTCAGATGGTGACAACCTGCATGTTTAGCATTTCTGCTACACATATTACTCCTACCTATTTTCTATCATAAGTTAAAATGGCTCTACTTCATCATAAACCTACTGCACAAAACTCCAAGCTTAGCTAAGTTGTGTGCAAGAAACTTTGGTAACCTAGGATACACCTTAAAATCATATTAAGCTGGTGATTATGAATATCAGAGAGTCTCTTTTTTTTTTTTTCTTTAATTCAGAAGAAAGCCAAAGCACTGTCTAGAGCTCTGGAGATCCATGAGGAGTTGGCCTTCAATCATCACAAATGCAAAATGACTACATTTGCAAAATAAAACTTTATGAGAGTTCTGTGCTACTACTCATTTAGGGTTGCAAAATCACATCAAAGTGAACTTTGAAAGAAAATGTGTGTGCTGATGTTGGTGCTGCCAGCTTCCAGTTTGAGAGCTGTCCAAAAATGAAGGAATTTTTGTCATCAGTGATAAAACAATTCAGGTAAAGCATCACTCAAATATTCCCTTTTGAAGGAAGAATAAGTAGTCACGTGTATTGAGCATTCAGTCTTATTTTTTTAGTAAACAAAGAAGCAAATATTTTTCATGAACACCGTGTATTTGCGGGAAAAAAAACTAACCAACCAAACAAAACCCAAACCAAAGCTACAAAAATACCCAACCAAACCAAAAACTCCAATTTGTCCTGGTAAAACAGAAACTTGAATATTCCAAGTGTCTGGAAAAATGTTCCTGGTTTTCCTAATGAAACCAAGACCATCCCATTAAAATCCAGACATACACTGAAGTCTGAAGCCACCTGTGGATTAGGAAGCAGGAAGTGCAGTGTTATCCTGCCGTGGCAAAGGAAAACAAAGAAATGTGAGGCATCCAAATTAAATGTCAGGGGAAACCTAGGGCAGCAGAACACATCTGCCTACACTAGGATGAAATCTGGAAGAAAGGCAGTGTAACAAAACTAAGATTTATAAACAAGTCCTAGGATCTAGAGACCACAGACAGAATGTTTTATCTCACCCAGATGATGTTAAAAGATTTCTGCAGGTCAACAGATGAATTGCAATAAATGAAAAGGTGAAACGACTGTAACATCATACTTGGACCTCACAGCTCAGTTATCCTTTGCTTTGGGCCAATTCTCCACAACAGCTTAAGTCTGGATCCCAAATCAAATCATTATATTCCCAGAACACATGGAGTGGGAGGCAGCTTCTCCAGTTGAGAAGTTACAGGGTCAGTTCTGCCCAGACTTCCCAAAAATACTCACAAAGCCAAATATATGCACACTACAGGGGACAGAGCCCTTAGTTATTTCTAAAGGGTCATGCTGCAATCTGTCAGCACATCAAGTATTGCTATGGAAAGGGAGATTAAGATTATCCATCTCTAAGGTATGTGATTTGGCAGAAGATGGTTTAGCAGTCTGCATGTATGTAATGGCTGAAGATGCATTTAAGACCCTTAGGTGTGGTTAAAAACTCACCTGCTTGACTTCAGCCTGTAGGTGCCGGAGCTGTAGGCACTGCTCTAGCCTCTTGTGAGTCTGGTCAGCATTAAGCTCCAGCTCATGCTGTTTCTCATGAAGGAATTCCAGCAGTTCTTGAACCTGTGTTGCAAGATCAATGTCTTTTTCACAGATCAGCTCAATGCCTGCAACAGAGAAAGAGGGATCATTACACTTACCTGAAATTTCAGTTGTTGCACCCAACACATTTGCAACTCTCCGAGCAATTCTTTCTCACTAAACTCTCAGACATGCAATATTTGGCTTTCCCAGTTTCCTATTCTGCATCACTGTATTTTTCTACAAAGCAGGGTTTCTCTGGTGATCATTGCTCATCTCACCCATCAGCATCTGGCTAGTAGGACATGATTTAAGCACGCCTTTGCTCAAAAACTTGCATGAACATCAAATTGAACAAAAAAAAATACAGGAAAGAACTCTTTTTCTTATACCAATTTGTTAACTTAGACTTTAGAAATGCATGTTGAAAAGAACTTAGAAGAGAAAAAAAGATAAGGAACAAAATAGAAAAGTGAAATAAAGGATGTAAACTCTAGTTGCCAGATCTACTTCAGCACTACAAGCATGTGGAACTCCGCAGTGCAAAATTTTTTCCATCTGGGCACTTTAGAGGATCATTAACAACAAAGTAGTTTAAACTAACCTATAGTTCATTCAGAATTATTCCACAGACTGACCTTCATCCAGTCCTCACACACCAGAGAGAAAAGGTGGCTTAGTACTCTATTCCCCATCCCTTGCATCCTGCATGAAATTGCTAAACTGCTGAATGACCTAGTCTAATCTCATAGCTGACCCTGACTTGATCAGGAGGTTGGAGTAGAGACCTCCTGAGTCCCTTCTTCCTCCTGAATTGTCTTACGACCCCTGTGAGCCTTGTGTGGTTACACAGTGCGCAGAGATTCACATCTTCCTCCTTTACTGCACTGGTGCGATAGCGTTGCTGGGTACACTACCAGTGTAATTGTGAAAGTTTGGCCTGGAGGAAATAGGATGTTAACCCTCGTTACTGTAATCCCTGTGATTATAAACTAATAAAGACCCAACTCTTCCCTTATTGAGGTCTACTGGAATTTTGCCATTGGCCTCAATACAGGGAGGATCAGGAACCTATTATAAGAATAATCAGAATGCCGTAAAGCTGAGAAAACCTTACACTTTCCACCCAAGCCATTTGACTGCATGGAATAATAGGACATTAAAAAATGTGTTAATTAGAAGCTGCTGTAGAAAAGGCTTGGACACTATTTAAAAAACCCATTTAGAAAGATGCCTTTTCTTTCCCCTTTATTCTCCTCAGAGACTTGCGACTTATTTTCTCTCTCAGAGGGATATCTACAGAGGACATTACACAAAACAAATGTGAGCTTATGATCAACTGTATCCTCTTCTTCCTGGTTTTATCAGAAAAAGCACATGGGAATGCAAGTGATTGGTTTATTCCCTTTTCCAGCCAAAACAAAACTGTTCCTTCATTACCAAATAAAGTGGAATGGCCCCTGGCTTCCCATTTAGAACTGGAAATTTAATATATGTTTCTATTCTTGGGAGTGAAGTTCCTTTCAGTTGCCAGACACCAGGCATTGTTGCTACAATTAGCCTGCATATGGTTCTGTATCCTCAGGACATGATGGCTTTTTGTATGCTTGACTTCACCACACCTATTCGATATTAAATGCACAGTTTTCCTTCATGCACACTCAGCCGGTATGGTTTTGATTGTACTAACTCATCAGCAGCAACCAGTGAACTGCCTGGGATGCTATCCAAGGGCAGCCTGTGCTCCCTATGATGAATGATCTGCCCTTTCTTCCTTGTCATATGTCACGCAGAATTATTCTACAGTGCCAGCACATGCAGTGAGAACACTTATTCTTCTCCAAGATTGGGTTTACAAAACAGAAAGCCCTGTTTTCAGAATAATTTCATACTTATTATCTTTACACTGTGATTTTATAAAGAAAAGCATAGCTGATTTTCCGATAAACCAAATTTGGTTGCCATTTTCTTCTAATGTTTCGGCCAGTGAAGGACAATGAATTGAAAATGTTTTAAATATTACAGAAAAGAGTACTGAGCCACAGTAACTGGCAGCCTACAAAACATACATTAGTTACACGTGAGCTATTTGCGATGTGAGATACTATTCTGCGTAAGGAATTGCTTTCTGATCTGTACAAAGCTGGTTTAGAAAGTGTTTTGAACCTGTTCTTAGGCTGAACTATTGCTGGTGACAGGGAAGTTTTATATCCTCTTCCTTGTAATATAAACTATAGTTTAATTAACTATAAATGACATCACAAACAAAATGAAATAGATTTGCATTTCCCTTTTAAGCAATACAACACTGGGAAAAGATGCGAATGATGTTAGCTTGACAACCAGGAAACAAAAAGGCTCTGAATTTTCCACATAACAGGTAGGGACTGTACAATTTTGCCCAACATCAGCTTTGCAGTGTATTTCAGGTTTGACATTTTTGACTTTTATGACTTAGAAGACAAATTGCTTCTAAGACATAAAAGATAGCTCTGTAAATCATGAGCAACTCTTAATTCTGGTGCTCACTGTGACAATGATATCAAAAATACAAATTGACTTTAACAACCAAATAAAATTGGGCAATCAATTAATCAGCTATTAGAGTGCAACTACTTTTAGTACCTAGAAGCAAAATAACTAAAGCGTGTTTGTTAATGAATTACGCGGATGTATCATCACTGCAGTTCAGGTCGAGATGTTAAACCGCTGCTAACCGCTGCTGTTTATGATCCTAAACCTTCTGTAGGAAATAGGGCTTGTTCAGCCTGGAGAAGAGAAGGCTCCGGGGAGACCTTATAGCACCTTCCAGTGCCTGAAGGGGCTACAAGGAAGCTGGGGGGGACTTTGTACAATGTCCCTTCCAACCCAAACCATTCTGTGATTCTGTGAAATGCATTTCCCCGAAATGTCTGAGCTGCCACTTTTGAAGACACTGGGCCCTTTCAACATACCAAGTTAGACACCTCAAAATCAACCTCCATTTTTGAGAATATTTGCCTGCATATTTAGCTTTGCAATCAGTAGAGCTACAATCAAACTAGAAAAATAGAAGATAGGTTCATTGAAATAAAAAGTGCTGGCTCATTAAAAAGTCCAGACTTCTTGAGAACACTGATATAATACTCTCTAAATACAAATATATCTTCTGAAGGACACAGATTTTAGTGAGGCTTGACGACAATTTGAAAGCACTGCAACATTTCGGAAACACAACCTGACTTCCAGATTTTAAATATCCCCTAAAAAACCCAAACATTTCTTTGAAGAATAATTATTCTGATGGTGAAAACAGACTAATCCAAACCAGGCTCGCCCACACGTGCCAGAGTGGCAGAAGAAACCATGGGAACATAACTCTGAGCTGTATGGAGCTCTGGCAATACTGAACTTGTGTAGAGGCCTCGCATGCACAGATGCCCTCAATATCTGCACGAACTTTGACAGGGTGCATCCCAGGATGACTGTATTTATTGTACCAACATGACAATGTACACAGGAATTTCCAGACGCTCCACAGCCTGCTAAAAATCACTGCTTCAAATCTGCATCGGGCATGCAAAAATCATGGGTGAGTGTCTAAAACTTTCTTTTTTTCACCTGCACAAGATTTCCAAGTGAAAAAGGCATCATGAGCAGAAAATCCTGGATGTAATTTTATCTGACAGACTCACTAGCTTAAAGATCTCCAAGCCAAATGTCAGAGTAATCAAAAATGAATCCGTTTCTTGTGTGACACGATAAAAAGAATAAAGCTCAAAGAGAATTATAGGAAAGGGGAGAAACTTGGTCAATTAAGGGACTAGTTAGGTAGAATGCCCATGAAAAAAACTGCATTTTTTCTGGCTTTATCTTCTATGGCAACAGCTTAGTTTTGATTGTAGCGGGGGTGACACTGCACAATAAGAAGCAGCAATAGCAGCTGATTTCTCAGAATCCCTGCAAGTTCGCAGCTCTAGCAGTAAGAACAATCATCCCTTAACTTATGCACTGAACAACTGTGATACAGCATTCCGAAAGGAGGAGTAAAATTAAATGAATTTTTTATGGAGTATAACTGTCCTTTATTGAAAGGAGAAACAGTAGGCTCCCAAGAGCAATCTCTCTCCCTTATTTTGCCATTCTCCCAGCATTTTGCATTCCGTGCGTGGCAGACATGACCATTACCTTTGATTAACTACAGTTCCTCTACACCCCCAGGAGGCTTCTGCTTCCTTGCGTTTGGGAGCAATGGATTTTTATTGGGTAGGTTTCATAGAAAGTGATCTTAGATAATCTTACAAAAACATTTTAAAAGTCACTTCATTTAGTTGTTAATCTTCTGTCAGCAATCCAAAAGAAATTGTTTCTAACTTCTTGAGAAACAAAGAATATTTTTTTTTTCCTAAAAATCAGTCACTGAGACTCCTGAATGTGCTCTGTTCTGGATTTTATTCCCTACCTCCCATGGATTCCTACTCATATTAAGAGTCTTCTAGGATTTAAAAAAAAAAAAAAAAAGCAAGCAAGCAAGCATCATAACTGATGTATTAGGACAAGATTTCTACCCCAGAAAGCAAGGGAGCTGAATTTCAGGACCAGGTGTAGTGTGAGCAGATCTCAGAAGCTCATGTGCATGGTTCACACAATGCACCGAATTTTCTAGTTCACAACATACTCTTGTGGCATTCCTTAAGCCTCTGCTGAGTGCAGCTTGCCAAATCAGGCTGAATGCTGCCAGATTTTATTTTTTTTAAAAGGTGGGTGTCTAGAGGTAAAAAGTTTGCCAAAGAATAAAACCATAAAAATCCTTCATATTTTGAAAGTGCAAAATGGGAGGGAAAGAACAGGAATTGCTCTTGCTTTGCACTCTTT